>NC_047665.1:5953789-6023789 GCF_011762505.2 Arvicanthis niloticus | reverse complement strand
GCCTGAGTCGGCCACTAACGCTTCCAGTGGCCAAACGGATACCTAACCACAGCACTGATGGAGCCTTCCTGTCAACAGTCTGTCCTGTGTTCTAGGCAAATTCACGCACATTTCATTCCCTCCTAGAACAGCCCTACGGGGTGAATCCTACACCATTGCCCGCTTATACAGATGAAAACGCTGAGCCAAGGACGGGCTCTCCATCCACTTACTCAGCAAATATTTCCCATGGTCTCCCCTGAGCCTCATCTCACTGTAGAAGACAGGCAGCACCTCTGACCACAGGGTAGATACATTCTGGCAGGAGATAAGTTGCTTATGTTAGCAGCTTTCTGGCTCAGAAGAAGCAAGCTGTCTGGACCCAGCCACCGCCGAGCACACTGACCGTTCACAGTATAGCTCCACGCCTCCTTGACTTCATAAAGGGCAGGTTATTTTTTTTTTTTTTTTACTCTGATGTCTGAAACCTGGCTGTACCTTATAATACACTCGAAAGAAAGCTGTGAGCTACAGGCAAAAGAAAGTTAAGTCTGAAGGATAGCTAACACAACTGTTAAATGTGGATTTAGGTAAACCCAGGTTGTGTGATTATGAACCCACCTGAAATGATTACAGCTGTTAGTACTAAATGCAGTTGAATTTCGACTTAAGATCCCTAAGATTACTTCAAATACATTTAAAATTAAAACAAAACAATGAAACAAAAAGGGAAAGCTGCCCTGTGTGCCAGCAGTCACTTATCACTTCCTGTGTAATTACAGGAAGCAGGAATCTTAAAACCTGGGGCATGATTTTCAAAGCACAAAGGACTAACATCCAGATGGCCAACACTAGTTTTTTAGCTGCTAGCAATATTTGATGTACTAAGAAAACTAAAACTATGGCTTGGGGCCTGGAGAGATGGCTCAATGGTTAAGAGCACTTGCTTCTCTTACTTAAGACCTGAGCTGGTTTCTAAGCACCCATGTGACAGCTCACGACCATCTGTAACTCCAGTTTCAGGGGATCTGGTGCCCACTTCAGGCTGCCAGGGGCACTGCATGCACATGGTATGCAGATATACATGTAGATCTCTGAGTTAGAGGCCAGACTGATTTGCTCTGGGCCAGCAAGGGCCACACAGGGAGACCTTGTCTGAAGGGAAGGGGAGGGGAGGGGAGGGGAGAGGGAGGGAAAGCTCATGGTTTGAGATTATATCTCGAAGGGAAGGGGGAGGGGAGGGGAGGGGAGGGAAGGGGAGGGAGAGGAGGAGAGGAGAGGGAAGGGTAAGCTATGATATGAGTTTAGTTAATGAGAAAATGTACCCAAACCCTACTATTTTTTTAAAAATATCCATGTTACATGGGTGTTTACCTGGTGTTCACCTGGTGTTTACCTGAGTGCACATCTGTGTACCATGTGTGTGCCTGGTGCCTGCAGAGGCCAGAAGACATCAGACTCCTTGGAACTGGAGTTACAGATGGTTGTGAACCATCACCATGTGGATACTGGGAACCAAACCGTGGTCCTCAGAGAAAACAGCCAGTGCTCTTAACCACTGAGCCATCTCTCTGGTCCTCAAACCCTACGTTTTGCTAAGCCTCCATCTTAAACGTACTAAAGCAACTGAAGGCAGAGATGATGTTTGTGTTAGTAACTTTACAGGTCACTGTGACCGGCTCCCTGATAAGAAATGGCTTAGTGGGGGAATGATTTAACTGGCTCATGGTTTGAGAGTTTATCTCTCATGGCAGGGAAGGTAGAGAAGGAGGAGCAGCTTGGAGTTTTTGTGGCAGGAGCATGAGGCTCCCTGCTCATCTCTGTGGACCAGAAGCAGAGAGGAAGAAATGCTGGTATTCAGTGGTTTCCTTCTTCCCTTTTTATTCTGCCTGAAACCCTAGCCCACTGGGATGATGCCATGCGTATTCAGGGCATGTCTTCCCCGACCTGGTTAACCCTCCCTGGGAAAAACCCTCCCAGACACACCCAGATGCCTCCCTAATGCCCCTGGACCATGTGTTTCTCACGTCAGCAACCCAAATTTACCATCACCTATCTACCTTGTTGACCCAACACCCAAGCATATTACGTTAAACCACAGCTTCCCATCCTGGTCCCTAAGGTCTCATGGCGTCCTATATATGAAGTCACATAGTAAACAATCCCATCCCAAGGGAGAGGAACAGGAGGCTAGCAAAGAAGCTGGGAATCTCTGTGAGTCTGGGGCCAGCCTGGTCTACAAAGCAAGTTCCAGGACAGACAGGGCTATACAGATAAACCCTGTTGGGGAGGGGGGGAAGGGAAGGGGAGGGGAGAGAGGGGGGAGGGAGAGGAGAGAGAGGGGGAGGAAGGGAGGGAGGAAAAAGAGGAAGAGGAGGCTGGAATCAGAGCAAAAGCAAGTCACAGCAGGGAAAAGACAAACACTTCAGTTTCCTCTGGCATCCGGGCTCAGACATGAGTAGCCTCTGCCTTACAACACTGTTGCCTGCTACAATCATGACCTCTCTCCAGGGTCAGCTCCACCAGGTACCTGCAACTTCCTTCAGTGAATGCCCTGCTTTTCTGGCATCTCCAATCCTGGGATCCCCATTGCAACTTGGACTTGACCTCGGCTTCATACACGGTCTGCTCAGGAGCTCCATGCTAGGGGATCTGATCCTGCTACAGGTTGGCTGGACTTGGTAGCTTTCTGGAACATTCCTTACTTTGACATCTTAGATCAGCCTCTAATATCAGTACCTTGTGAATGATGGTGAAGTCTGCTGCCTGCTCATGATGTCGCCTGGCCCTGGACAACAGGCCCTTGGACAATAGTTATCATCCATGTGACTTTGTTGCTGGACCCAGGAAATGCCTCTTCAGGTAGTCCTACTTGATCGATCGGGGGTTGTCTTGGTTCAGGCATTCTCTTTCTGATAATTCTTTTTTAAATGCATTTTCATTATTATACCCTAGAGCTTCCGATGGATAAAGTGTTTCTCTTAAGGGGATTTCCTCCTGTCCCAATGACAAGGTGTGGGAGGCATGTCCTAAGTTACACTGGTCTTTTCAACACTTAGAGCTGCTGGGCCCGCAGTTGCTTTGTCTGTGCCGTCTGCATGTGTACTTGTGCCCATATTCCTTACCTTGCCAAGCTACACACTTTTACACATACTTTTGCTCCCCCACCCACATACACACACACTACACACACACACACACACACACACACATTGTAAATCTGACTAAAAGCAGTGAGCAGTAGCTATGCCACAGCCTGAATGTTTTGCTGTCCTGGAATTGCCTCCTCCCCACAGCTTAGTCCATTCCTTGTGAACTTAATCTCACTCTTGCTCAGGACACAGGCAAAAAGCAGCCAGATTCTTTGCCAGAATAAACCAAGAGCATCTTACAGCCTGGTTCCTGTCACAGCACTTTGGCCCCCTGACAGTTTTATTGCCTACCTTTTTATTGCCTACTTTTTTGTCATAGCTCTGGTTTCCCAAACCCAAAGAGAGGGGCAGGCTGGGTCAGCACACAGCACTCTAGGGCATGCTCCCTGAAGCTGTAAACTCTTGCACGTCCCCATGCTGACAGTGCTGAGACCTGAGCACCTCCTGCTCAGCCGAGCTCTACTGCAGCACAGAAACTCTCTTAACTACTTTCTTCATTTGTGCAAGAAAATATCTGACAAGAAGCTACTTGCGGGGCAAAGATTCATTCTGGCGCACAGTTTGAGGGTACAGCTCCCCATGGTGCACAGTTTGAGGGTACAGCTCCCCATGGTGCACAGTTTGAGGGTACAGCTCCCCATGGTGCACAGTTTGAGGGTACAGCTCCCCATGGTGCACAGTTTGAGGGTACAGCTGCTGGCTCACAGCTCAATGGACCAGGAAGCAGAGAGTGATGATTGCAGGCACTCAGACAGAGTCTTCTACCCCTTTTTTTATTCAGCCTGTGGCCCAGCCCAAGAGGACAATGCCACCCACAGCCAGGGTGGGTCCTCCCCTCTCATTTCATCCTCCCGGGAAAAGCCCTCACAGGCATGCCCTAGAGTGGAGCTCACTAACACCCTAGGTGTTTCTTAATCTACCCAAGTAGACAGTCAGCATCAACCATCATGAGTCAGTTTAGGAAAGGTGTCCCCCTAATTCTGAAGGTTCACGTGCAGAATTCCATCAGTGTTAACATATGGGTATGCACTCTGAGCCCTACTTTATTTAAAAGAGCATGCATTCCCGAAGTGCATGAAGTCATGAGCTGCCCTACATAGGTTTACATTTCCCTGCCTTGGGAGAGATGCCGTTTACTTAAGAGCGTGGTCTAGCAGCCCATCACCTTAACCATTCAGCCACCTCAGCTCATAAGAATATCCGCTCACGTTATCGCCACCTTGTGGAGACTGGCGGCATTATCATTAGCAATGGTACCTCAGAACACAGGACTGTTATTCCCCTGGCGTTAACTGAACTGCCTGAAAAGCCACTGCCCTGAACAGAACCTCTGAACATCACCAATCTCACTGACTGGGAGAGGAGCAAAAGGGAAGACTGAAATGTTGCAGATGCAGAGACAGATCATCCTGGGCTCTCTTGACCTCTCAAATGCCATTCACAGAAGCTGGAGAGATGACTCAGCAGCTAAAAGCACTGGCTGCTCTTCCTGAGGACCGTGGTTCCCTTTGTAGCACCCATGGGGTGGCTCACCGCCATCTCTAACGGTGGTTCCCGTGGTTCTGCTGCCCTCTCTGGCCACCATGAGCATTGCCTATGTGTGGTGCATAGACACACAACAAAACACCCATGCACACTAAATAAACAGATCTTTAAATGAACAGATTTTAGTCCCTCTGTGCCCACCTCTGTGTGTAATCTAACCTACAACTCTTGGGTAAATTCTTCTGGAATATAGAAACAGACCTTTAGTCTCTACCATCCCAAAGGCTAACAATGCCAGCCAGCATCTGAGGCCTACAGCAAACATTGTCCCGCTCTGCTGCAGCCTACCTGGCTGAGCTGACATTTTCACCTGTGCATTTGAAAAGTGTGCTGACTTAAGACTTTCTTGTTCTCTCCCCTCCCCCCGCCCCCGTGTGTGTGTGTGTGTGTGTGTGTGTGTGTGTGTGTATCCCTGTTAGAACACGGTAGCACTGGGCGACCTGGATTGGTGTTCCTGGGCCATGGCTGCTCATGTCTGGCTCCAGAATAAACTGACCTTCTTCTCTTTGAGATGAGAGCTACTGAGCGCTAGGTTTTTCTCTCTCCCTTCTATTCCTCACGCCAACTCTCAGAGGGAGGTGCTCTTGGGATTCTTATTTTATATGTAGGGTGAGTTCTCAGGGTCAAAGAACAGAGACTGGGGCCAAGTTTGCCTGAATGCCCATCCCTGTGGTGTTCAGGAAGCAAGGATGCCCCTGCACCCCCAACCTCGCATCCTGGCAGAGAAGACACAGATGTACAGTGCTTTCTGAGCAGGGTACATAGGCATAGGTTCCAGAAAGATGTGCCCCAAAAGAAATCTGGGAAGGAAAGGGTTTAAGAAAATAAAGGCTAACATACCCTGGGTTACAGTCCACTGAGGGAAGGAAAGGCAGAAACTCAAGCAGGGCAGGAACCTGGAGGCAGGAGCTGACACAGAGGCCATGGAGGGGGGCCGCTTACTGGCTTGCTGCTCATGGCTTGCTCAGCCTGCTTTATTACAGAACCCGGGACCACCAGCCCTGGGATGGCCCCGCCCACAATCTCATCAATCACTAATGAAGAAAATGAGCTGCACTTCAAGCTGGCTCACCCCAACATTCATCCCCATCTATAAAGTGCTGGAGCATGTGAAGAGGCCGGTCCTACAGATCCAAACTGCAGGATGTCCACGGCACAGGTCAACAGCAGGGGATCTGAGAGGCGTCCCGCTGAGGATCTGACAGCAATAGAGCAGCAGAAGCCAGAAGCCTCCAACCAGACCAATGACTCATTGCAATGAACATTTGCAAGCAAAGATGTGTGGGCAAAAGGGTCACACCGTGGGACACGCTGTGACACACTACAGCTTCCACAATGAGGTGGGTTTGTTTTGGGGTGGCTTTCTTTTGTGGGGGAGGCTGTAAGGGTGGATATGAAGAGACAGGGAGATGAGTGGGATGGAGGTGCATGATGTGAATGAAATTCACAAAGAATTGATAAAAAAGTTTTATAAATGAGAAATGCCCTACAGGCAGTTCTTATGGAGACCTTTCCTTAGAGAGGTTCCCTCTTTTTGGATAACTCTAGCTTGCGCCAGATTGATATAAAACCATCCACCACAGTTCATATCTTTTAGTTCTGTCAATCTGGCAGCAAAAGTCCAGACAGGATAATAAACAGGCTTAGCCATAAGCACGGGGGTCCTCCCCGCTTCTGGGGATACAGCTGGAAGGAGCCTGCGGCCTAGCTGGACACACCGCTCTCTCTGGAAGGTGTGTTTCTATGGTACCAATGGCAGCAGAGGTGTCCGTGAGCCCAGCACAGAGTCTGCATTGCTGTGCAGTCAGTCACCTGACAGATGGCCTGGGAGCCCAGGACCTGCAGTTCTAAACACGACTGCTTATCTTCCCAAGCGAACTTTCCCAGGAAAACAGCGACTTGTTTCACCCTGTCCTCCAGACACAGGAGCCATCTGCATATAAAATCTTTCGTGTGGATTTTTCCTGAATGTTTCCTCAGGAAAGGATCTGACACTTCAATACTGAGTGGACAAAAAGGATTTGGGGAGTGAAAAAAAAAAAAAAAAAACCCTGATATGCTCTAGGGATGAAGAAAATACCCAAAGTGTGTTTCCCAGCACTGAGCAGCTCAGCACTGCATTGTGGGAAGTAGAGCTATCTCAGAGCGTGACATACAGGAGGATGTGGTGAGTGTCCTGGATGCAGGGAGGAGCAGCTAACCCCATGTACAAGATGACAGTAACCTTGGCTGATGCTGACTCCCCACCAGGAACTCTGCCAGACATTTTATACAGCACAGGATTCCTTCCATGCCACCCCTCAGCCTCCCCGTGGGCAAGGTGGAAGCCACCATCCTCCTGGGAAGGTCAAAAGTCCCCTACCCAAGATTGCACAACTAATTTGCATAAACTAGAGTTGACGTGTGGCCCCTGCTGAACAATACCTATGGCGGCTCATGTAATTTTTACTGCCCTAGACTCCGGATCCTGGAGCAAAGAAATCCTCCCTGTCACAGGGAGAATCTGGCACCGGCTTCTCTTCTGTAACACGGGGAAAGCGGCAAGGCCTGGGCCCAGGGCTGAAGGCTACACAAGGACTTCATGTAGGGCGTGGCAGGATGAGTGCCCAGCCATTAGAAACAGCTTCACCATCCCTGTTGTCTCTTTAAAGGACTCAGAATATAACAGGCCTCCCATTTTTTTTTTTTTCAGTTTAAAGGGCTTTTTGTTTGTTTGATTGTTTAAGTAAGGTTCTTGTTTTCCCAGGGGGCTACACAGTACCTTCTCTTCTGAGGAGACAGTCAGCTTGTCGCTGGATATTAAGCTGCACACCTGGTCCAGACTTAAGCTCAGAAACTCTTCCCCCAGCATCACCTCTGGGAAGTGCTGCTCTGCTCCAAGACAAGAAGGTAAGACAACAAGGTTAGGCCTCCACAAGTGAGCACGGGCAACCTTCAGGGGCAGAGGCTGAGGAGAAAGCTGGAAGTACGAGGAGGAGCTGGAGGCCAAAGGAGAGAAAGACAGGCATCCTGGCTGTGGGGGAGATAGACTTTTAATCCCCAAGTGAAGGCATGTGTCGCCCTGTGTTATCTTGTCCTGAACACTGACGGAGATAAAAGTGGAGCAGAGAAATCTGGGTTTATATTTGGTCCGCGCTCTGTGAGACCGATCCAGGCATTGCAGTAAAGCCTCACCGGGACCTGCCTACATAATTGAGGCCATTTGCTGCCCAGGAACAAGCACGGTGCCCCTGCAGCTCAGCCACACAGAAGTGGTTCAGAATAGCCATGTGACAGAAAGTCCCTGGAGTTATTCAACATTAGGAAGTCAGAAGGTGGCATCGCTCTTTCTGCCCCAAACCAAGCCTATTAGTGAGTCCCTGTTTGACAGGGAAGTTCAGCTTAGTTTCCATCCATCCATCCAAGTGACAACAGGTTGGCTGTGTGAACCCAGGGCACTGACCCTAGCGGCCAGCCTGGGAAGGAGGAAAACCTGGGAACAGTTAAAGGAAGACAGAAGTCGCAGGCCTGAGGTCCACAGGAGGGAAACCCAAGAGACAGTGACAGCCCTGATGTCTTCCTGGGCCATCGTCCAGAGTGTAGTGTTCACTGAGCTGCCACCCACTATGGAAGAAGGGCCTAGGTGTAGCCTGATTTTGCCATTCATGACTTGTATCCTCCGGCCAGCATCATCGTTTCTGTGGGTTTCATGACGAGGGTGGACCTGGAAGTGTTTTGCCGGCTTTTTCCATGTAAATTCACCCAGATGGCATTTCTCAGAGTAGGAAGCCCAGTTTCTCACAAGACCCTCCTCCTGTCCCTAGATCTTGCCCCACTTCGCCTTTCTCACCAACCCCTCTCTCACCAACCCCTCTCTCACCAACCCCTCGTCCTGCTGCCCCCTTGCTTAGTAGCGTCTCTAATGGGATGCACTCCTCTCTTCCCAATGGAAACGCCCTGCCCCATCTGGCTGATCTCTCAAATGACAGAGTCCTTCAGCCCTAGGAGGCTACTGAAATACCAGATCTAGTAAAACTACCTGATGCCAAAAAAATTAGAACATATTAAATCATTCCCACCTTCACTACCTTCTAAACAAAATTGGGGAAAAAACTTATTCAAACCACTACTTTTAGAAATTGAGTGTGTGTGTGTGTGTGTGTGTGTGTGTGTGTGGTGTGTGTGTATGTGTGTGTATGGTGTGTGTGTGGTGTGTGTGTATGGTGTGTGTGTGTGTGTGTGTGTGTGTGTGTGTGTGTGTGTGTGGTGTGTATGTGTGTGTGGTATGTGTGCCTGATTGTATATAAGTACACTACATGCATGCAGGAGGCCATAAAGGTCAGAAGAGGGCAGCAGATCCCTGGAACTGGATTTGCAGGCAGTTGTAAGCTGCCATGTGGGTGCTGACAGCCCACCCCAGGTCCTCTGTGGGAAGAGTGCGCTCTTAACAACATTATTTAAGAGTTAACTCTAACCCTCAAGCTATTGGCACAACGGCCCTTCTAAACCATTTCTTACAGAACTTATTTTTAATTTTAGATTGAAATTTTTCTGATGCAGTGAGTTCCTGTACAAACTCCTACCTTCGTCTGGACTACCCATGTGTTAATATTTTATTCTTGGATAATGGAGTTGTAAACATTTTTCTCCCCTCCTCCCCCCATAAAAGGCAATCCTAGTCAGCCTGATGACTGTATTGAGATCACCTCCCCCAAACAGGGCAAACCTGCAAGTCGGAGTCTCGACTGTCATGAAGAAGAGGGAGTCAACCTTTCAGACTTTGCCTCTCTGAGCCTTTGGCTTCTAGGTCCCAGGAGAGTCTTGCAGACCAGCACGGCCTCTGGCCTGCCCGTGTCTAGCTTTGGTTGGCCCAAACGTGGCAAAAGGGAAACAGAAAAGTGTGGAGAAAGCAGGAGGTAAAGACGCAGACATCTGTGCCCTCAGGAAAAACATGACTCTTCGTGGAAAATGGGGCAAAGCACCTGGGAAGTGCCACACTGTGTGTTCCTCATGGCTTGGCAAACAACCCTGAAACCCTGGAGGTAATGAAGGCAGAGAACAGCCTCCTGCCTCCTGCCCAACTCTGCCCTATGGAACAGTGTGTGACTTCAGCCTGGGTCCCTTCCTGCGACAGTGGACTGCTCCTTATCCCCGAAGGAGACGCCCACTGAAACTCCCTCCTTGAAGGTCACCCACACTGTGGTGTCTACTGGGAGGGCCACTAAGGGGAGTGAGAGCCTAGGTTCTCATCCAACCTAGGTATCCTAGGTATCCAGGGACCCCGGGGGTGGTGGTTGGGGGAGGTGTGTGTGTAGAGGGTGAGAGAGAAGAGGTTGTCACCCCACCCCTGAGCCTGAGGGGGCTGAGACATGGACTTTGAAAAGACAAACACTTGTGCATATAATGGCTGGAAGCCGAGTCTCAGGAGACTGGTGAGCACAGTGAGGATGTGTATGCCCCAGATGAAGCTGGGTTGTCTTGATGAGCAAGCGGCGGACTTCTGCAGACAAAGCAAAGAACGAAACACGGACTTCTAGTAGCAAAGAAAGGAGGCTAGAGAAACCTGGGGAAGGGATCCATGCCCACGGCAACGGCGCCACGTCTTGTGTGGAAACTTTCTTCTAAGAGGCACGGAGCCTACATGATGCTGTGCCCCTTGAGGGCTTAAATAATGGGGAGGAAGGGGGTAAATGTGAGTTTACAATAGAGAGGGAAGGGATGGGAGAGAGGGAAGAGACAGCAGGAAGAAGAAGGGCTGGGAAGCAGAAGAGGTTGCAGGTGGGGAGCACAGTGTTTCTCTATTCGGTCTGAGACATTAGCCTCAGCATCTGTCCCAGGGTTTCCTTTCTGTGAGCAACACATAAGAAACAATGGGATTAATGGGTGTGCAGCAATGGCTCAGTGGCTAAGAACTCTGCCCTTGCAAAGGACCCAGGTTCAGCTCCCAGCACATCCACACAGCAAAGCACAACCATCTGTAACTTTCCAAAGATCTGATGCCCTCTTCTGGCCTCTGTGGGCACTGCATGCAAGTGGAACACATACATGCTCTCTCTCTCTCTCTCTCTCTCTCTCTCTCTCTCTCACACACACACACACACACACACACACACTCACACACACAATTTTTAAAAACAGGATAAACAAATCAAGAACAAGATGTGGTACCTGACTTGACTCCCAAAGACACCTGTCCCCAGAAGACTGGGCCCACATTAACCATTTTCCTAGATGTTCTCTAAAAAAAGCACCCACTCTGCCTGAAAGTGTGGATTCCCAAGTGTTGGGGAATTTCAAGAGCAGAGAGGTGGGAATGAGAGGATGGTGGGAGCACACCCTTGTAGTAATTAGAGGGGGGTAAGGGGTTAGGCAGCAGTGGAAGTAGAGGGCCTTGGTGCCTGAATGTTTGGATTCCCTAGTGTTTAGGAATTTGAGAGCAGGAAGGCAAAAATGGGAGGATGGTGGGAGCACACCCTCATAGAAACTCCCAGAATTATATGGATTAGACATGATAGAGGCAGGCAGCCAGAAGACTAGATTCCAGAAATCAAACAAACAATTATCTTGATACTAAAATTTATTTTGAGAATTGTATTTTGCAGAATATATAGCCTTGGTGTATCTACTCATCAGGCAAGCTGAGCAGAACTGCTCAAACCTCTGATGTCCTGGAATTCCAGCCAGATGCAGTGAAGACATCATGTCAGAGGCTTATCAATTTATTCTTCCCCCAACCCCTCTTCTAATATCTCATCACCCATAATCAGCTTGAAGAAGTTAATGAAGAGTCAGTGCCCCTATTCCCTGGACTTGGGGACTGAGGTGGTTAATATTGGGCTGTCTTTCTAAGGAAAAGTAGTGATTTTGGTGGATCAGGGAGGATTAGCTAGGATTTACTGCATAGCCACAACTTACTGGTAGAATTATGTATAATTGTTATTAAGATGAAGTTATAATTTCTTAAATGGTACAAAATTTACTTTGATTTCTAATGTAAGGCTTTTATTGGTACGAGCTTCTTATTAATATAAAAGTGAGATGAATATTGTTACTATCATAGGCATTGCGCCTGTATAACACATTTAGGAATATAAGACTTAGACCCAGTCCTTCTCTAACTTTTTTAACTTATCTGAGATGGCTAGACTGTGAGTTAAGGGCCTATAGCAAATTCATGGCTTTGAGTTTATTGTTAAGGAGTTTTCTATATTTTATTTAGAAATAGCTGAGAGGAGTTAACAGACAACAGTCCAGATAGCCTTACATGGATAGTTGGTTTTCAAAACATCAGAAGTCCACAGAATTGGCGTTACAAACATTTCTGTATTAATGTTCATTTTGATTAGAGACCTGTCTGCTCCTGACAGCTTTCTGTCTTGGATTCTAAGAAGAAATTGAGCATCTTCGGAGTTGCTCCAGTTGTGGTGAGACAGCCACTAGACAAGAATTGCCTCTTTTCATCTACAGACAAATCACTGTCCAGAAAAGGACACACTTGCAGAATAGTCTACTGATTATATCTGCCAAGACAGAGTAATCAGCCCTTAATAATTCTGCATCACTGGGTCTGTCAGATGATCCTGGGCCACAAGGCTGAAGATCAGATGCTCCAACATTCTGTAGTATAGGGACTGTCCAGGTGTTCAGCGGTCTCTATAAATTGGCTATGTTTTAGAAGCTATGCTTTGTGCTTCCCATAATCTCAGTTAACTCAGTCATTCTGGATTTCTGATGGGGTTGAAAATTTATAGTCCCATAGCCAATCCTTGCTATTTACTTTCAGAGAAAAGATTTGAGAGGATGGTTTTCAGCTGACATTCATTCTAAAGCCAAGAAAAAAAAAAAGCCAGGTTCAGAACTAAGTCTTTTATTTAGGAGAGAAGACAGAGGTTCTGCTTAGTCAACAAAATGATGGACTGGGTATTAGGTCTATCCTGCACCTTACTGACATAAATTAGTATAGTTATGCTCTAACTGTATTTTGAGAGAAAAGTTTTATTTTAACAGGAAGGGTAATATGTAGGAGGAGCTAAGGTGGGAAGAGTACAGAGAGGAGGAGCTAGGTGATGAGAGAGAAAGAGAGAGGGGGGCCAGACATGGAGGCAAATGCTCACATGTCTCTGCCAGTCAAAGATAGTTGATATATCTAGGTTGGGTATTAGGTTACACTTCTGATTGATATTGAGCATTACCAAACTTATAAAGCCTTTGATTGACATTTTAAAAAATTGTATAAAAGCAAAAAGGAGAAGGGGGTATGGGATAGGGGTTTTCTAGGGAGGGGAAATGGGGAAAGGGGATGGCATCTGAAATGTAAATAAAATATCCAATAAAAAAGTGAAAAAAAAAAAGCACCCACTCTGCTTGCAGGAGATATTTCCCCAAGAATCATCTTCTATAGTTGCCTGGTTTTTGTTTGTCTTGCTTCGGGATATTTTATGGGTTTTGTTTTTTGGTTGGTTGGTTTTGGTTTGCTTTTTGTCCTTTGTGTATTCACTTCACTGGGTAGATTTCATGGTTGTGGCAGCTGGTGGTTATCTGATGTTTTGACTCAGCTACTTGCTATGTATCCAGGTTGGTCTCATACTCTCATCCTCCTGCCTCAGGCTCCCAAGGGCAGGCATGCACAGCTACAGCAGCCCCCACAATGCATCAGCACAGTGTGGCCATGAGCCTTGGCTACGAGAAGGCTTGGGTTCATGTCATGGCCACTTTTTGCCAGACTTCAGTCTCCTCACTGATAAAATATAATCCAAACACTTGAACTATGTCTCGTTTTAAGGCTCACAAATGATAGTGTGCATCATATCAGTAGGTCACGAGGGCAGGGAGGGACATGTTTTTAATCACTTTGTTTAGGCTGAAAGGAAAGTCTCGGTCATTCTCACACCCTGAGGTCCCTTCTGTTCAAGGAGGCAGGACATACTCAAGAAATCACCAGAAGTGGCAAGCCAGAAATGCCATGCCACACAGAGCTTGTATCAGGAGGCTAGGCAGGAACAGAGGGGACCATCAGCCCTGGCAACACAGGACACACACTTTCTAAGCAGGTCCCATCACCTCATCCTGGACAACAGGCAATGAAAACAGACACACCATAGTTTTTTGCACTCAGTAGATTTTAAATTTTCTTATCTTTCTAAAGCAAAATTTTCAAAACACAAATGATTTATTTTGAACATTTTCTGCCCCCGAATGGCAATCACAATAAAGAAATAAAGTAAATGCTAGACAATTTAAACACTTTTAAAAACGGTGAAATTTGTTAGTCTACTCTGGATCCCTTACGAAGCTCATGAGGTGGGAAGCCTATCAGCCTGTTCCCTCTTCACAGAGTCCAGCTGTGGGTAGCTCCGATGGAGATGCCTGTCCACAGCTCTGAGGCACCCTCTGGGACTGCGGGACCTGCCAAGTCTCTGACATCAAGTTTAATTCCATTGAATTCAACAAACTTTCTAGCCATACGATTGTCCAGTCTTGTGAGGCTACTGTTTTTTCTTAACAGAATGCCTCATAAAGTCCTGTGAGCATTAAAATAAGCAAATACCTAAAACTTGTGTTTACTGAAGACATCCAAGCACTATAGATCAGTCAGCAACTAATGTATCAAATGTGATGTTTCTTCAGAAATCAAGAGAACCAGGCTGATGCCTACAAACAGGCTTGCTGGCACCAACAATCCCAGCCGCAAGCCCGTGGCCACGGCTGTTATTTTTCTTGAGCCATCTCTCCAGCCCCCTTTTCCTATTGTTTCTGAAGTGTTGCTAACAGAGGGCCAAAGACTGGGACTAAATGTCTCCTTTAGAAGAGGCACTCAAGGATTAAAAATAGCGGAGTCCTGAGGAAATGTAGAGAGTGTTCAGAGAACACGGAGCAGCCTGCAAGGCCCCGGGTCTGCTTCACTCATCCTAAGTGTCATGTGCCACACACTATATTGTGACCCTGTGTCATCCACGGTAAGTGTTATGTACCACACACTACATGTGTGGTCCCATGTTATCCATGGGAGATGCCAAGGAGAACCGGTTTTGGAGGAGAGGTACTCAGACAGAGACAGAGAGACAGAGTATCCTGCAACCATGGCCCAGCCCAGTGAAGGTAACCCTCTAACAGTAAGTCACAACCTTCTGTGTTATCTGTTTCTCACTTCCCTAAAAGTAGTAACAACAGGTAAAAGAAAAGCAATAAAATCAAGGGTCCTGGCTACAATTCTAATTAACCAGCCAATAGCAAACATGGTTTGAATCCTGAGCGCTAGTTAATGAAACCGTTTGTGTATGTCTGTCCCTTCGGATGAGAACTCATGGGCAACACAGAGAGGACTGAACTGAGCCATCTCTCCAGCCCCCTTCTCCCACTGAGTATAACCAACAGAGGACTCTAGGCTAAATGTCCCCTGTAGAAGAGGCACCTCTATACAAAAACAGCAGCAGCCTGGGAAAAGTCAGAGACTGCTCGGAGAACATTGAGTAGAGTCTCGTGAGGTCCTGGGCTCTGTTTCATTCATGGAGCTGCTAAACCTTCCATACCAAGCAACTCATATGCTTATCTCAGTGTTGAAAGGCTTCTAGGGATGTGGTGGGGTCTTCTCAATGACAAAGGTCTGGAGAAGGTTGAGGGAGGCATTTTTTAATTCTGGTTAACACTGAACTGGAATTAAGTGTGTGTGTGTGTGTGTGTGTGTGTGTGTGTGTGTGTGTGTGTGACAGATTTTAATATAAAGTATATACTAAGTGTGTTCATAAATATATATTATATACGTCTTTATTTGACAAGGTGAATATCAATCTCTCCACTTTAAAGTCAGGTGAGCAGAAGATCAAAAGACTAAGTCTCCTGTCCAAATTCACACAAAGTAAATATAAAGCCAGAGTTTAAAACCAAAGCCTGAGCCTGGCAGTGGTGGCGCACGCCTTTAATCCCAGCACTTGGGAGGCAGAGGCAGGTGGATTTCTGAGTTCGAGGCCAGCCTGGTCTACAGAGTGAGTTCCAGGACAGCCAAGGCTAACAGAGAAACCCTGTCTCGAAAAACAAAAAACAAAACAAAACAAAACAAAAAAAAAGCCTGTCTGATTACAGTAACAAATGTTCTGGAAGTACCCTAGTCTTTAAGATGAAGACAAGTCCTAGGGATGGAGAGATGACTAAGAGGCTAAGAACACTGGTTGCTCTTCCAAAGGGCCTGGGTTCAGTTCCCAGCAACCACATGACAACTCACAACAGTCTGTAACTCCAGTTCCTGGGAACTAGCGCCCTCTTCTGGCATCTGTGGGCACTGCATACACATGGTACACAAACATACATGCAGGTAAAACATGAACACAAGTTTAAAAAGATGCATTTAAAAAGCTGTCCCTGAGAAGGCCATTAGGGTAAAACTAAATATAAATACCCGAAAACCCTAAAAGTTCCCTCTGGGATGTGATAAAGACAGGTGGGGGGAGGACACACACAGAGAAACAGAGAGACAAAGGTTACAAATACGAATAACTTTCTTTTTAAGGGAAAACAGTAATCTTAGAATAGTGCTGTTCTAAGCATTGTGGACGTGGTCCTGGCTTCAGAACTTAAACATATGTAGTGTGTTGAATTAGATGCCCCCCCCCCCATATTCTTGAGCATCTGAATTTGGTCCCCAGTTGATGGCATTACTTGGGTGGGTTTAGGAGATGTAACCCTGCTGGAGGAAGTCTGTCACTGGGGGTGGACTCTGAGGTGTTAAAGCCATGCATCATTTCCAGAGCACTCCCACTGATTTCTGTCTGAAGCTCAAGTGATGAGCTCTCCAGGTGACTCTGCAGCCACCTGCTGCCTCCGCCCCACCATCATAGAACCTTAAGTCAAACTTCTACAAGGTCCCCAGGCCATCATGCTTTATCACGGAGACAGAAAAGACACTAAGACCTGGATTCTAAGAAGAAATTGAGCATCTTCGGAGTTGCTCCAGTTGTGGTGAGACAGCCACTAGACAAGAATTGCCTCTTTTCATCTACAGACAAATCACTGTCCAGAAAAGGACACACTTGCAGAATAGTCTACTGATTATATCTGCCTAGACAGAGTAATCAGCCCTTAATAATTCCGCATCACTAGGTCTGTCAGATGATCCTGGGCCAGAAGGCTGAAGATCAGATGCTCCAACATTCTGTAGTATAGGGACTGTCCAGGTGTTCAGCGGTCTCTATAAATTGGCTAAGTTTTAGAAGCTATGCTTTGTGCTTCCCATAATTTTAGTTAACTCAGTCATTCTGGATTTCTGACAGGGTTGAAGATTTATAGTCTCATAGCCAATCCCGGCTATTTACTTAGAGAAAAAAATTGAGAGGATGGTTTTCAGCTGACATTTATTCTAAAGCCAAGAAAAAAAGCCAGGTTCAGAACTAAGTGTTTTATTTAGGAGAGATGACAGAGGTTCTGCTTAGTCAACAAAATGATGGACTGGGTATTAGGTCTATCTTGCACCTTACTGACACAAATTGGTATAGTTATGCTCTAATTGTATTTTAAGAGAAGAGTTTTATTTTAACAGGAAGGGTGATATGTAGGAGGAGCTAAGGTGGGAGGAGTAAGGAGAGGAAGAGGAGGAGTAAGGAGATGAGGAGGAGAAGGAAAGGAGGAGCTAGATGATGGGGGGGGGGACACTGAGGCAGATGTCTCCCACTCACTCAAAGATAGTTGGTATATCTAGGTTGGGTATTAGGTTACACTTCTGATTGTATGGGCATCTTGTTATTGAGAATTACCAAATTTATAAAGCCTTTGATTAACATTTTTAAAAAATTGTATAAAAGCAAAAAGGGGGCATGGGATAGGAGTTTTCTAGGGAGGGGAAATGGGGAAAGGGGATGGCATCTGAAATGTAAATAAAATATCCAATAAAAAATAAATAAATAAAAGACACTAAGACCACCTCTGAATTAAGATCTCTCCCTGTATACCAGGCTCAACTAGGTATATACACCCTTTTTCCCATAGTCCATTCCCCCCAAAACAGGGAAATAAAGTCATTTTCATATCCCATTCCCCCTACCTTATCATGAGGTTCTTCTAAGACATGGAGACTGGGAAACCCATGGGGGCATGAGCAGAATCAAGACACTTGACAGGGAAAAAAAATCTTAGGAGAACTGCCTAAGTGGTGCCCTCTAGGTGCTCCCCCTAGGTGCTCCCCATCCCCCATTCCTTATTTCCAATTTTTGAAGAGCAGAGGTTAGCCTTCCTGATTTGAGTGATTTTTCAGTCTCTGCTCCAAGGAGAAAGCTAGGTTTCCACAGAAACATAACAGAGCCCACCTTGATGTCTTCCCAGAAGGGTCAGAGCCACTAGCCCTCAGACTCTAAGTATCTCACATGCCCCACAGAAGGTAGAAATATTCTCCATATGGCCTGGGTTTTGTGTCTCAAGATATATGTATGCTCCTCCTGCTCTCCCAAGTACACGCACATGCACACACACACATACATGCATGAGCACACACACGCACACACACACACACGTGTGCACACACACACACACACACGTGTGCACACACACACGCGCGCACA
Source organism: Arvicanthis niloticus (assembly GCF_011762505.2). Lineage (NCBI taxonomy): Eukaryota > Metazoa > Chordata > Mammalia > Rodentia > Muridae > Arvicanthis > Arvicanthis niloticus. The sequence continues at coordinate 6,005,590 of NC_047665.1, read as the reverse complement.
CATGTGTACACACATGTACACATACACACACACAATACCATGTGCTTCTTAAAACTGCCCAGTTATCACTGCTATCGGGTACTGTGCCTGGGTCATAGCAAGTGATCAAAATAGTAAAAACCCCCACCCACAGCTTTGTCCTCTCTTCGTGCAACTTGGATGCAGCCCAGTCATGAGCTGGGCCTCACTGGGCCAGAGATTCATGGTTTAAATGCTTTGCAAAACTTTTCTGCTCCTGATTTAATTACTTCATTCTACCAAATGACCTAATCAATCAAAAGGTGGGGGAGGGACATTTCTCTTTATGAGCACATGAAATTAAATGGCTTTTCCATCTTGTGGCTGGAGGGCTTCGGCTCAGCTTTGGCAGGTTGATGTAAACAGCATACCCAAAGAATTTTAACTGCGTGGCTTTAATGAGGCTCCATTAAAATCCCCTAAGCAGCTCCACTGATGGCCCAGGCACATGGCCCTCTAACTACCAAACAACCAAGTCTCTGGGGTTAAAGATTAAACAGAGCAACAATTACAAAGGATAAGAAATGGGCTGTGCAAAATCCCTTGAGAGTCCCCTTTCCAGCCTTCAGCTCCCAAGAAGGGCTGGGATACTCTCTGCTGAGAGCAGAGGTCTGAGCAGTCAGCTTCTGAAGGGCTCCCTCTCCCAACCACACATGCGTATGCGTGCGTACACACACACATACACACACACACACACACACACACACACACAAACATGGCAGCAGCAGAGCAAATGTCTCATACATCGCCCTGCGAGTGAAACTGCATGCAGTGGAAGCAGGAGGTGCTCCCGCAGCTGCTGAGCCAGGGTCGCTCCAAACAGGAAACTGAGCAGTCTGCTGGGTTGAGGGATGCCGTCCCCAGCCAGTGCCCCTCTCACCGGGGAGGCTGGAGATCCTTTCTAACAAGAAAGATTTGACAGTATCTGCGTACACAGAACCGGGAATCAAACTCAGAGCCCATATGCACTAGACAAGCACCTACACCAGATCTCCAGCTGCCGCGGTTTAAACGTACTTTTTCTTTGATCCAGTTATGCTACCAAGATTCTACCCTGCCAACTACAGTCCAAAGTATTATGAAGAAGAATGCTCACTTTACTGAGGGCCAGCAGGAAGGGCCCTTGTGGCTGAGGCCTGCAACCTGAGTTCAATCCCAGAACCCACCCAGTAGAAGGAGAAAACTGACTCCTGTAAGTTTTTCTCTGACCTCTGCCTGCACCATGAAACCCTGCCCCCCCCCCCCCGGCAATATGAAATAAATGTAAATTAATGAATTTAATGGTCACTGAAATATGGTCTATAAAACTGGAAGTATTAATATTCATCAACACAGTATTAGTATAGCGTCTCTCTGTCTCTGTCTCTCTCTCACACATACACATACACACACACACACACACACACACTCACGCTAAAATGGACAGCCTTATTCAAGAGTCTGGGCATGATTCTAAGATTTTGTATTAGACCAAATAAACGCATAATGGGTAGGGAGGCTGGTCTGGTGGCTCACGGGTCAAGAGCACTGGCCGCTCTTCCAGAGGATCTGGGTCAGCTCCCAGCATCCACACATTGGCTCACAACTGCCTGTAACTCCCGATCCAAGAGAACCAATGCCCTCTTCTGGCCTCTACAGGCACACACACTGTATACAGACATGCATCCAAACGCGTAAAATAAGATGATAAAAGGCTGAAAGGATGATGGTACAGAGAGCTTCTGTCTCCACCAAAACACATAATATGTACGTTTTATAGGAATACCCAATATTGTCCCCCGGACCCCTTTAGAGGAACTGGAGGGAGAGTGATGGGTGTTTATACCTTCACTTCTGACAGACAAGAAGATAATTTGCCCCATACAATAGTATATATTTTATAAAGTTTAGTGCAATGGTATGGGAATATAACTGTAGATGTCGGAGACTGCCCAGGACCTAATAAGAAGGCTTTTATAAACTTGGGAAGCATTTTTTCCTTTATGTGCATGAGTGTTTACCACATGTATAGCTGTATACCACAAAAGTTCTAGGATCCTCAGGACTCATCAAGAAGAGGGTGTCAGATCCCCTGGAACTGGAATTACAAATGGCTTCAATCCACCATGTGTGTGCTGGGAATAGAACCAGGGTCCCCTAGAAGGGCAGCCAGTGCCCTTAACCATTGAGCCATCTCTCCAGCCCACCAACATGTTTTCAATGAAAGAGATACTGAGGGACCCAGGAGGGGACAAAGTTGCTGTGATGTTTCACTCCCCGTGGGACTGTTCTGCCTCTCATGGTCATTCTGCTGGTCTGTTTTTCTTGGAATGATCAGTGAAGGGTTTTGTATTTAAGTTGAAGAAGTGACAATATGTCAGAAAAAGAGCTTTTGTTGGAAAAGTAAGTGTTCAAGGTCAGGCTGGGGGTGGCAGGCAAGTGAAGGCAGAGCCCAGTTGGCTAGAGACTGGGGAGGGGAGAAGAGGGACCGCAGATCCACCTGCCTGTATTTCCAGATAAAGGAAACCCAAAATCAGAAGCCTTGAACTAGTCCCCTGCCCCAGGTCATGTGTGGTTTGAACACCAGCAGTCAGAAGTCGTGAGTTCCAGCATCTACAGGTGGACCCAGCTCTGGGGCCCCTCAGTGCAGCAGCTGGGTCTCTCAAGGGGGATCCAGAGCCCAGTCTCAGGGGTTTCTGCTACCACAGGACATCTCCTGCCCCTTATCATTCCCGTCATCCTAAAAGCAGTAAGGTTTTTTAAGAACAGTCCAGGGTTGCTCAGCCCCACGTGTTGGCAGGCCTGACTTCTGGATCTGATCCAAAGGATTTCCTTATAATGTTGGCTCAAAAATACTTTCTAAAGCAAGGCGGGCCCAGCACCGTTTCTTCATATGACAATGGAACAAAGTAAAGTGAAAGATCTGTCTCCAGAAACAGGGGTATCCCAAAGTACCGGCTCCCACTGTCCAGAGATAAATGATCACGAAATGAAGCAAGCCCACATCAGTCAAAGAAGACAGGCACAATGCATCGTTCCAACCACTCTCCCTAAACACAGCAGTCTTGAGCGCTTCCCTTCCTCTCTCTGTCCATTACCGTTTGAGCGTCTGCATCATCTCTGTACCTTAAACACCCTGCTCTACAAAGCTGAGGCTGCAGGAAGGTCACAGGCCTACACCACAGAAAGGGGTTCCATGTCTGTCAAGCATGCTGAGCCAGGGAATGTAGACATGGCCACCCATGCAGAGAGGGGTGCAACCAAGAAGAAAAGACATCCATGTTGTGCTTCCCCAACCCCAAGATGACCGTAAGTCTGTATCAGCATCAGTTGTCTGCACATCTGTCTACACAGTCTGATGCTGGAGTTTGGTGCCACTGTGACACAGGTGACCAAGCATTACCATTTCAGTGGAGCAGGCCCACTCGAGCTTCCTGTGCTCCTCAATAACCTTATATGCAAACTGGAAACTGTGAAAGGCAACAGCCACAGATGCTGATACTGGGTTTGAATTCCATCCCTGCCCTTACTAGTGGCATCTCCTCAGACCTTCTTACTTCTTGGGATCCTGGTTTCCCCAACTGTTGGATACTTTCGAGGAGAGTGTTCGTGAAGTGCTTAGCATAAAAGGGTAACCAAAGGAAAAGCTCCCATAAATACTAGTAATGGAAATTCACTAGGCTACCCACATGTAGCCACGTGTGCAGAAGCTGCTGCCAGAAGCCAATTGCTTTGACAGCATCAGGACCAGGAAGCACCAGCATGAAGCATCATCTCCACCCTCCCACAGATCTGTCTTACCATGAGATGGGGAGGGGAGGTGAAGAAAACACAGTGCACATGCATGCACACACTAGGTGGGTTAGCAGAGAGGGCTGGCGGAGGAGATAAGAAAGAAGGGAACAGAAGTGCAAGCATCAAACCTTCATCACACTGACAAATGCTCACAGTGGGACCACACTCATCCTGGCTCAGCTCCTGCTACATCAAACCTGAGCAACATCCTTCAGGAAAGGGGCCTCTTCTGAGTGGGACCCTCATCAGGAGAGAGAAGGTGGAGGAAGGACAGCACAAGTGGACAGATGACAAACATCAGGGTTCAGACTCACAGCCAACACAGGCTAACAGGATTGCGAGCCAGGGCTACCAGAGAAGTCCTTCACATTGGTCAGCTTCAAGCACATCTTCACCATGGGCATGTGTGTGTCTGCATGGAGGATTGACATGTCATTTGTTACCATTGGTCATGTGTATGTCTGTGCATGGAGGATTACAGTCTGTGACCCTTGGTCATGTGTGCCTTCCCATGTAGGATCAACAGTCTGTGACCCTTGGTCATGTGTGCCTTCCCATGTAGGATCAACAGTCTGTGACCCTTGGTCATGTGTTCTTGCACATAGAGGACTGACAGTCTGTACCAGGGGGTTGACTAGGGAACCAAAAGCAACAGACACATGCTTGTCATCTCAAGGACACAGGGCAGACAGCAGCTCCTCGGCTCATTTCTTAGGTCCTGGCTAGACAGGACCAAAGAGAGGGGCAGGCATGGCGCTGTTTATCTGGGCATGGGATGAGATAAAGCTTTCCCCTGGTAGACAATGAGGCAGCTGTGCACCAATCTAGCAACTAAGATGGCCAGACCCGTTTCCTAGATAACTCGGCATCCTTCCACTTCCTGCAGTGGACGCAGAAGGAGACTGCCCTCTAAACATGCTGGGCTGTGTAGTTACGTTCATTTCTTCTCCCTCCCAAGTCTCCATTCAAATACCAGGATAACAAGTTCTCCAAGGTACAGTGACACTCAGAAAACACGCTGCCAGACTGAGGCTCTTCCAGCTGTGTCTAGTGTAGGTGGTTACACACATAGTAAAGAAAAAGACAGTTGTTCACTGCCTTTCTGGTGTTTGTGAATATTTTTTCTGACTAAAACACCTAATTGTAACACACTGTTTCCCTCAGTGTGCATGAGAGAAGTCTGCAGAGGCCCAATCTTGTCCTCCGGGAGAAGTCAACACTGATGTCTAAAGCAAATAAATTTAAAATTAACAGTGTTCACAGGTGTCTGAGGTGAATAGAGAAAGCCAATTTGTGAAGTTGCCTTTTGTTTAGAGTTTATATTTCTTTCTAATTGTGTGTCTCTGTGTGGGTCTGTGCACATGAGTGCATGTGGGCATAAAGGCCAGATCCCTTGAACAGAGTGATTGATTGTGAGGTGCCAACATGGCTGCAGGGAAGCCAGCCCCATCCTCTCAGAGAAGTGTGTGCTCTCAACTGAATGCTCCATCACTCTGACTTGAGTCTGACTACACTCTCACCCTTTGATTTATTTGCTCTGGTTTTGGTTCTGATGTGGGATTTTATCATGTAACCCAGACTGGCCTTGAACTTGTGGTGATCCTCCTGCCTCTGTAGTGCTGAGTCGCAGGTGTGTGCCACCACACCCATCATGCACTTTAATTCCTTACAGACTTAAAAAAAATCAGTGAGTGTAGAAATTGAGACAGTGTGTAAGAGAACTTGTGAGTCACTGGGGGCCTGGAGAGTGTTCAACTTCCAATACCATCTATATAGAGCAATTTGACCAAAGAAAAGTTGTCTTAAACAAGGAAAAGATCCATTTCAACACTAAGCCTAGTTTATGCTACACACATAAACACACATGCACACACACACACACACTAATGCATGCACATACACACGCAAATTCACATATATCTGTATACACACAAGTTCACACACACACACATTCACACAATTGTACTCACACACTCATATACACACCCATGCTCACACTCTCACGAACTCTCTCACAAGCACACCGGCACGCCTTCCCAACACTTCTCAGCTCTTTCTGTGCTACACCAACCATGTAGGAGTTAACCATATTCCACTCATGAGCTAGGCTTGCCTGCCACTATCTGTGTTCTGTCTCCCTAACCAACTCACAGCTGCTCTGCAGCAGAAACCACTTTCAGGATCTCAGGTGACTAAATGCATGAGCTCACGGAAACACGGGCTGCCCTGGCTTACCTGCATAGGCATTAGCCTGCTGCAGGAGGTCGGTGCAGGTGTGCACATCTGCAAAGGCGCGGATGCCCAGGCAGTTGGTGGGATGCAGCTGAGACTGCAGGAAGTCACAGCAGTTCTGCCGTACGTCCATGAGCTGCAGCAAGCTGGCTGCTGGAAGCAGCACCTGCAAGAGAGAGAAGGTGACCCTCTGAGACACCTGGTCCCACAGCTCATCCCCAAAAATCACTGTCCCTTCTTTTTTCTGTGACCTTATACTCAAGGTTTTCTCGTGGCTTTCCACTGCCTTGTCACTGAGTCCAAACTTCCCAGCCTGCTTTGCCCTTGAAGCCCCACTCACAAGGGGAGTCTCAGTATCATTCCAACCTGCAAAGCTTTCCAGGGTTGTCTCATCCCAGGATCTTAGTAAAATGCAGGTTTGGTTCAGCAGGCCTAGGCAGGCCTGACAGCCCCATCATCTCTAAGAACTTTAGTGACCTTGCGCATGCTGGATCAGGAACTACACCCAGTGAGACACAGTGTGTGCACACCTGCAACATGAGTATAGTGCATATACGACACACGCAGAAGCTCTAAATACTTGGCCACACACTGGCATCACCCAGAGAATTACACACCCTGATGGGCATAGGCTATTGTGTGCTATATCTTCTGAGATTAAACCCTTCTATCTTGGAGGAAAGTTTGTGAAAACAGAGGGTGTCTGCAGGGAGGTAAAACAAGAGGGTGTTCTCAGGAGAGGTGAAGCATTCCATCCTTTGGGGAAGCTCTTAAGCTAAGAAGATAAAACTTAACAGCTTCAGTAAGTCCCTAAAACTGACCAGATCCACTAGGCCTCCCTCCCTAAGTTTGTATAAGCAGTAGGACTGGAGAGAGGCATATGCTGAGCCGCACTGAGGAAGCAGAGACCTGCTTTGCTTCCTGGAAGACTCTCAGAATTCATGAGCTACCTGCACGATTCTCCCTCCAACCTACTGAGCTGCCTGTAGATTGTGCGGTGAGCTCCAGGTTTCCAGCTTTCTTGAGCTGCCACCCATGATGGGGTGAGCTTTGGTGATATCACTGTCTTTGAGTCATTTCTGCTTCTGTAAGTGACCCCAATAAAACATATTGGTTTCACTAAGTTAAACTTTGGGGACATCTGTTCTTTGGTCTGTCATTGGTTCCCTATCTGGGGCAGATAAATGTTTGTTTACATCTCCCCAGAAATGTGTCACACAGAAGGTGTGAGCTGAGCATGGAGAGACATTTAAGGTTCCCTCAAGCCAGCGGACTCTGGACTCTGCCCTGAAGACTTCAGCGTGCCGTTCTCACTTAGAACGCACTTGCCGAGTTTCGTGCTAGCCCACTCTAACTAACTGCTGCATGTCTACCTGCCAAAAACTGGTCAAGGCTCTAAGATCCAGTTGTAAGCAAAATAAACTACCTCTTGCTTTTGTGGCACTTGTCATCTGACCAAAAGAAGAGAGTCACCCCAGCCACTGTGCGCATGGGCAGCCCTCCTTTCGAGCAGGTTAAAAAGCAGAGGAGTCCTCTGAGTATATTCTCAGAGAGGAGAGCTAAGTTCTCTTTAGAAAAGTCACAGGACGCTTATTCTGCATCATGGAAAACAGAATAGTTCTTGCTCGGGTGTGTGCGCGTGCATGTGTTTTTCCTAAGAACCAGGGGGAACTGGCTTGAGCAAGCCTGCTGGGTGCTCACTACCAACCCTCGCCAAGCTTCCCACAGCTGCCCAGCCTGCCCTCTAGATCATAAAAACAAGACAAACGCCCTGCAGCACTGGACTCTGCTGTCCCTTTCATCTGTGGAAGAGGCAGACAGCCTGGATAACTTACCAAAAAAAGAAACTTGGGCAAAAACCACCCACCGGGCACCCGTTCCTCATAGCAACTCCCCGTTCCTGTGTCCTTCCTCCCGGCTGCCAAGGAAGACATGGCTGCAGGCATGGCTGCTTTGTTCTCTTTACTGGGGCATTACATGTGTCTTTTTTTTAAAAAAAAAATAATTTAAATGCTGGATCCTAATCTCCCAAAACATCTCCCAGCTCTCCATATAGACTTCCATCACCTCTAAGTGCTTCCGCCTAAAACCGTGCCTACTGATCATTCCTGGCCCTTGTCCTTCCACAAGGGGTAACCAGCTGTCCTGGTCTGACAGCACTAAGAGACATCCCAGTGCTGTGGAAGGACAGCGTGCCCTGTTCATCGTCCTTGCCCAAATGCATCCACTTCTGCCCCAAGAACTCCATTGTGTGTCATACGCTCAGTTGTCTACAGGGAGAGCTCTACCAGCTTCTACATCTCCCTGGAAAGGCCCCTCAGCTCCTCCCACGCCGAACCCCACCTCCCTCTTGCCGTGTCCCCAGCAAGGCTGAGTTAACACAATGTCCTTGGTGTTTTCTGGCCCACTGATTCATTTCTGAAGAAGCAAGAGATAAAAATCGAATTGGCCTCAGAGTTGTAAAACGTAGGTGAACCCAACTAGAGCCCAAATCTGACCACCCGAGCTCCGTCGGCGGCAGGCTGCCTCCACCCCACTGGGCAGCCATAAACTTGGAAACTCAATTAACCTGTGGGCCACTCAGCCTGGCCATACAGATCTCAAGACCAGATTAGTCCCTGCCTGCCAGTGAGGTGGAGATCCATTAGCCACTCTTGCTGGGTACACACTAGGAATAGACAGCTCTACACCACGTGACCCCACAGACCCTCTGGCCAATCATCCAGCATTGTGCGACCCTACTAGTTTTAGGACAAATTTCAGCTTTAGTTTTAGGACAAGTTCCGGGGGACCCCCTCAATTCTAGGCAACCTGGAACACTTCTGCATACTAGCATTGGGGGATTATCTCTTGCCAGTAACTCTCTTGATGGTTGAGATTCCTGCCTATCCCCAAGCTGCATTCCCTGCCAAGCCCCAGCAAGATCATGCCGGAGACACACACACTCCCTTCTTTCCCTCCGGAAAGACAGCACAGTTTAGTGTTTCGGTTTTCAAACTCACGACAGCCAGCTTGAGAAGTACAATAACAAATTATTTCCTGAGCGCGTGCACGCCTTAGGTTACATTCTAACCTAACACTTACGTGGGCAAACTACCCACATAGCTTTCAAGTTCCCTCCTGTTCAAAAAACCCACTTAGCAGGCAAGAGCTAATGAAAGTTTCCACTCCCACCCACTCCTTGCTTGGCCCTGCCTACCTGAGAGTGGTCACGCCCACCTGAGAGTGGCCACGCCTACCTTAGGGTGCCCCTGACCTGGCTTCCCACTATGAACCGGCTGTGGTCTAATGGCTCCTACACTCTTTGATCTCATGCTTAAAGGCCCTTTTCTGCCTTCCCTAGCTTCACTTGGGACAGGACAAAGATTGGAAGAGGCCATAATATTAAAGGAAAGGATGGGGAAAGCATGAGATAACCCTCCTTTCATGTGCTGTTGTTCGGGATAGACTGAGGTCCTATCAGATAGGACCACAAACACAAACCCAAACACACCCCCTTCCCGGGGAAGGTAACAGCTTCCACATCAGCAGGACTCGAGGGCATTTCCTCTTCTCTACTTCCTGAGCCCAGCTCCATGCTTTGAAGTGGACTGTGAGGGTAGAGCCATAGGATGGACCGCTGGCCGCTAAGAGAGGGAGGAGTTAGCAGAAACTACCCATCAGCATGGAAAATTACCCTGGGTCGAAAGCATCCGGCTTGCCTTTCAGCACCTCATTCCTAAGAAAGCCTGGAATGGCCCACAGTAAGGAGTTGACAGGTCCCCTCCACTTGCAAATAGCCAGCCCTCCACACTTCTGTGCTGGGCCTGTCTTGTTTGTTCTCTCCCTCCAATAACATGAAAACACAGCAGAGGATATCCCGTCACAGCCTTTGCTTCCTTTTGCAAAAACAAGAGGAAATGTCCTGCCTCAGAAAACACCCAGTCCTGGAACTCCAACCGAGGGGTGCGTGGGAGGGAGCAGGGCCAGGCACAACCGAGGGCACGCCTGAGTACCGGGTGAAGGAACCAGAGCCCCTCCTGGCCACACCCAGTGCAGGCTTGCTGGGTAGTAGTGCTTATTAGAGCCTTCTGAGGGGTAGGGGGATGGATGCAAGGTGCAAGTGACAGGACAACGGGAGCTAACGTTGTCACTTTTAGTGATGGTGTTCCCACTTGTGGCCATGTGGCCGAGGACAATGACCCTAGCTCAGTGTGCCTCCGTCTCAACAGTACAGTGGGTGTGGTCAAGGTGGCGCCATAAGTCTGGAGAGAACCAAGCGGGTGATGCATTTATAGGCGTGAGCACGGCCACTAGCCCTGTCATTTTGATGGTTGACCCCTAGGGGGCAGAAGCCGAGGCTCAGATCATTCACTTAAGAAATGAGCCGTGCGGTTAGTCAGAGGGAGCCGGGTTCAGGTCCCCACTCCACTTGCCCTGGCCTGTGCTACCCGGGTTACTAAGCCCGTTTGAACATCAGCTACAGACAGGGACTGTGTCAGCCTCCCTCCTAGGTGGTAATGAGGACTAGGTGGAGAAACTGCATGGCCTGGGTTCTAATCGCATTAGTAAGTCTCAGATGAACGGTGGCCACCTCCACAAAGGAAGAGCCAGTTCTCCAAGGGACAGGGACGTGTGTGCACCTGGGAAGGGGTGAGATTTAACTCTCAGGGTCATTCGACCAAGCCCCAATCTCTGACAGTAGGCCCATCAGGGGACTCACAGCCTGGGTTAGGGGGATGGGCACAAAGACAGAAGAGACAGAGCCAGACCAGCCCCTCTTCCTCCAAAGTCTGCCCCAGACATTTCCTGAGTGTGGTCTGCTCTGCTTCTCCTCCCTGTCAGGCAGTAGTGACTACTTCCTCCTGGATACCTCCACCCAGGCCCTCCATCTGTCTCTGCCTACAGAGCAGCTGCTCCTTGGGGAAGCAGCCTGTGACAGCTACTTCTCTGTGGGAGCTGTCGGCTGCTGCAGGGTAGTAGCTCGAGAAAAAAAGTGCTGAATGACTGTCCAAATGTGATAAATGAGATGAGTTTCAGTGCAGCCCATGGTCCTGTGCTTTTTTTTTTTTTTGGATTTTTGAGACAGGGTTTCTCTGTGTAGCCCTGGCTGTCCTGGAGCTCACTCTGTAGACCAGGCTGGCCTCGAACTCAGAAATCTGCCTGCCTCTGCCTCCCAAGTGCTGGGATTAAAGGCGTGCGCCACCACCACCCGACGATCGTGTGCTTTGATCATGATTCCCCCCACCCCGGTATGCAGCAGAGAGCCAGAGCTCCCTCTCCTCAGAAGAATGGCTGATCCAGGCCTCCGTCCATGCCAAGCATTCTGGGTATACCCCAGAGGGTACCATAAAGTATGCTCCTGCTTAGAAGAGTCCCCAGCCACTTCTAATCAATTGATTTATTTATTTTACACTGTAGGTGTCTTCAGACACCAGAAGAGGGCATCAGGTCCCATTACAGATGGTTGTGAGCCACCACGTGGTTGCTGGGAATTGAACTCAGGACCTCTGGAAGAACAGTCAGTGCTCTTAACCAGTAAGCCATCTCTCCAGCTCCCAGCCACTTCTAGATCAGATGGGGTTAGCCCCACGCCCTTCACCATGACTTCTGTTCCTTACCTGGCCACCTGTCCTCGGTCCCCATAAGCATCAATGCCGTCTAAGTATGTGTGACGGCATCACCCTGTTTAGGTAATACTATGCACAGTGTGCCAGGCCCCGCTCTAAGACCAAGTCACAGGATAGCTCCTCACACCAGCGCTATCACAGTCAATGCTGTCACCCCAACCACACTGATGAAATGGCTCACACCAGCGCTATCACAATAAGCCCTGCTATCGTGACTACGTCTATGAAATGGCTCACACCAGCAATATCACAGTAAGCCCTGTTATCACGACCACATCTATGGAATGAAAACCCTAAGGTAAAGGAGATCACCTGACTTGCTTCTGCATCACAGCCAGAGAGAATGAGGGAAGCCAGGGTTTGAGGTTCACGCATACCTATACAATGGGCACTCTTACAACCTCTGTGGTATGGAGAAGACTGAACTTGGCAATGGGGTGTCAGGGAAGTGGAACGGCTCCAGCAGGTGGGGGGAGGCAAGGGGCAAGCACACAGACTGAACGGCTTCTTCTCCGGCAGAACCGGCGGCCATGCTGAAGGCGGCCATGCTGAAGGAGGCCCAGGGCTATCTTCCCACTAATTCCCTGACTCACCCTCTAAACTGCACTAACTTTGCCCTTCCCCTTTCTTCCCCCCCCCCTCTCTCTCGGACAAAGTCGTTTTTTAAAAGTAATGACAAAGTCACTTTCTCCAGAGCTCTCTGGTATCTGCTGTCACCGCCTTGAAATAATGCATTCTGTAAGCCAGAGAGATCAGTACAGCGTTAGACCAGAGTTGTAAAAATTACCTTTTTACTATTATCATGGTAATATGATGGATACCTATTACTTTTATTAATTAATGCCTTAATTTCTTAATTAATACCATAACTATATTATCAATGATTTATTATGAATAAATAAATTATTATTTATTACTGCTTTGTTGCTCCTATCATTTTATCCCTGTCAGGAAGTAAGGACCAAAACAGAGCCCTTTCTAATTTTCCAAATTACACATTTTAGCATGTATGTAGTTTGAGCCAGGCATGGTGGCGCACACCTTCGTTCGCAGCGCCCAAGAGGCAAAGGCCGGTGGCTCTCTAAGGGTTTGAGGCCAGCCTGGTTTACACACAGAGCTCTAGGCCAGCAAGGACAGTGAGACCTACATTTCTACAGATGGCAGATTAGCCCAAAGTGCTATAGTAGCCATATAAAGCCAGGAGACCTTCCTGGCATTGCAGGCTCCGCAGGGGCAATGCAATGTGCCTCACTCGATCTGCCCGCCTGCACATGACCCCACATTAGCACCCTTTCACCCACCACTCACTCCTCAAACTCAGCTTGAAGCTTAACTCCTAAAAAAGATCCCTCCCCAAGACCTTCCTTCATCCAAACAGTGTCCCTTGGTATCCGCTCTCACTGTGGGACTGTGCACAGACAAGACTCACGTCTTTCTTTAATGGATGTCTGTCCTCATCCCCACACTGCAGACACCAGGGGACCAGTGCTGTCACAGCTACAGTGCCAGTGAAGGGTGTGGCAGGTAATAGGAACACTGGGGCTAAGTTTAAAGAACAATCGATCATCAAGCCAGCCTCTCAGACAGCTCCAAGCTGGAAGTGTGAAGTTTCAATAGGAAATGTCTATCTTGATCACTGAAGGGGTGTTAACAGACCCTTTGAATCACATAATTCCGTCACTCTTGTAAGGGCAGAAGAATGTACCCCTGACTGTTCAGCCCCGAGATTCGTGGGGGTCAAGACTGCCCCTCCTGACTCATCTCCCCAACTGAAGCACAGTATGTGTGTCCTCTCTTGGGACCTCTGTATTTCCTGGCTCCTCTTGTCCAGACTCCAGGTGGTGGAGGGCCAGTCAGGGTTGAGAAAGAGGGGAAAGCTGCACACAGTGTGTCATCACCACACTCTGTCCTGGCGCTCACCCTGAACGTGCTCGGGACCTTTGCATGACCAAGGCTGTCTCTCACCCCAGACACAAGGGCGACCTGGGGAGGAGAGGAGTCGCCAAGCTTCTGATTCCTTCTTCATAAGCTAAGTACAACATGAGCTAAAACTCCTCACTCCGTGTTGGCTTTCATCTAGGCTCCGCCCCACAGTTACCTGGCAACAGCCAGGTGTGCCTGACTCACTATGAAAGGGGCTACTTGCCCACTCCTCACTCTTTTGCTCTCTTACTCCTGCTCCATACCCTCTCTCTCCTCATTCCCCTCCCCCCTCTCTCCACGTGCTCATGGCCAGCCTCTACTTTTTCTCCTCTCTCTCTCTCTCCCTCTCTCTCCCTCCCCTCCCTCCCTCCATCTCCCCCTCTCCCTCTCCCTTTCTCTATCTCTACTCCCCTCTCAACTCCCCTCCACATGCCATGCATAAACTCTATTCTACACTATACAGTGGGTCAGTCAGTCGTGTGCGGCTGGTCCCTCAGGGGGAAGGGATGCCTCAGCATGGGTACGCAGAGGCACCCCCTTCCCCCACACCATACCGTGCCTCCACCAAACATCTCTCATCTCTCCTATCTTTTTATAAAACTCCTCACTCCAGGGTTGGGCTCATGCAGAGGTATGGCGTAAGCTGAGGGTGAAAAACACAGCTTATGCCGGGCATGCGTTGAACAGACAAGGGTACATTCTTCTGCCCTTACGCTGGTTGGCATGTGCCCAGGTAAAATGACATCATTCTCTGCAGCTTCGTTTCCCGTTTAGGGACCCTGAGGAACTGTGAGGGTTAAAGGGCAGGACGCTGACGTGGCCGGTCCTGAGTGTGTGGCACGTGGGTTACTGGTGAGATTACCTGCACGTTCTCTTCTGTCACCTCGATCTCGGCAGTGTAGATGTACTCGATGAGCTTGCTGAGAGTCTGCCCGTCCACGTCCTTGATTTCAATCTTCCTGGCCTTGCTCTCAGACATGTCACCTGCAGTTCCACAACAAAACAGAAAAGGACGGGAATTTGGCACCCATGGCCAATTTACCTCCTGCATCGTCCTTGTTTTGGAAACGTGCAGCACTTGCCTGTACCCCTCGGAAACCCCTGGAGAGAGTCGGGCACCAGGACGTCAAGGTCATAACGACCTTGAGTCTCGGATCACTCATACACTAACTGTAGGCGTTCTGTGTTCTGCCACCTGTTTCTGTAGACCAGGCTTTGAGCCGTGCTTCCTGACAACTGTATCTGGGGCCAGACATGGCAAGCAAGCTCTTAACCAGCCCTTAAGGAGGGCAGGTCTTGTAAGAGGAATCTAAATATGCAAAAATTATCATGACAACATGAAAAATTAGTATTTGTTAATTGCTAACTATGGCCAAACACTGGGTGAAGTACTTTAAATTCTTGCTTCTTCCAAACTTTACAGAAATGTGTGATGGTTGTAAAAATTAGCCTCATTTTACATAGAGAAAGTAAAACAAATCAAACAAAACTATCAAGGCCCAGGAAGGGAGCTCATCCATCTTAGTGGCCGGACGTCAAATGCCAGCGTGGGTTGAAAGGGACTCGGACTTCAGAACCCATAGCTTTAAACACCATGAACCACAGTCCCAGGGAGAAGCTCAGAGAAGGAACACAGACCACACTTGGGAGCTACAGGCCACCCTCCAGGAGAGTGCATACTGTCTCTGGGGGTGACAGGATGAAGAGAGAGTTCAAGAGTGACAGCAAAGCAGGGGAGGAGGGGCCAAGGGTAAAGGAAAAAGGATCCAAGAGGATGCTGTATCTGAGAGACAGTGAGAGGCTGGCGTGGCTGGGCACCGCACGGATGGAAGCTGGAGAGGTACACGTGGCCATGGTGGGTGGAGCTGTACACATCACACAAGGGAGCTTCATGGCAAGGGTGACAGTGTTATCCAGGATGAGGTCTTACCCAGGAGAAGGACAAGAACAGGCGGAGTGTCCTGAGGACTTTGTACATGGGTGCTGTGCCTGCATCATCGCCACCCTTCCCTCTGCCCGTGCAAACCCTCTGATGCCCCACACACATATGTCTACATAAATACAACCTGCTGGGTCCAGGCAGTGTTGCTGATATGTCTGCGTATTTAGGGCTGACCATTCAGGATCGAATAAACTATGGATGTGGGGAGACTCCTCCCTCTTTCTCTCTCTCATCATTGACTGCCTGTAGCTCTTCATCTGGGGATGGCACCCTGTGAGATTTCCCCATCCACGGTGACATGTTAGCAGGGGTCATTTGGAAGTCCTGTATGTTGTTATGATTTCACAGGAAGGAGCAGCTCCTTGTCACAGGTAAAAGACACTGTCTCCCAGCAGACAGGTCCTGGTCCTCTGCTTCTTACAATCTTTCTGCTTCCTCTTCTCTGGAGCTCCCTGAGCCTTTGGTTACAGGAGCTGTGTTGTAGATGTGTTGATGGGGGTTGGGGGGAGGAATGGACACTCTATGGTCAGCTGTTCTCTGAGTTTTGACCAGATGTGGATTTCTATGATGGTCTACAGAAGGAGATTTCTGAATGAAATCCTGGATGCAGATGTGGGAGAGAGCTGGGCTGGAGGCAAGAAGAAGAGATGGGAGTCCTTGGTTATAACCTAAGAAAGAGTGCATAGCCAGGAAAATCAATAACAGCATCACACTCCCGGTCACAAGACCCCGACATAGAACCAAGCCTCTTCAGCAACTTCAGGGACTTGAGGCAGCAGCACAGAGCAGAGGCACAAATCAGTGGGCAATGTGACTCCCAGAGATGACACAGTCAGATGCCCTTGTATGGGCCTGCAAAGAGCCCGATGGCTGTTCTCTCTCAGACTCACACCAGCACCTAGAAGATTCAGCAAAGTACAAAACTGGGCTCCCGACGCCCAAGAAAATATGGTACAATGCAATATGTGGGCTCCCAACGCCCACCCCAAGCTCCACAATCACACCATCAGTCCATGGTACCCACTCTGCCTCAGCTCCAGATCACATGACTCGAACGGGGAAAGTGGGTGGTGTTGGGTTCACCAAACCCTGCCTGCTAGTCTCCTTGTCAGACAAATGAGGCCAGGAGCTCCTACGTCTTTCTCTTCTTCTGAAGGTCAATGGCTAGAACTCACTTTGTCCAGAGGCAGGAGGCCATGGTGAGATGGCAGGAGGAAAAGGTGGTAGATTCCTCCTGCCCCTAATATGGGTCCCAATCCTCCAGACTTTATGCTGTATTATAAACAGAAAAACAAGTTCTGGCAAAGAAATCAGAAGTTTATGGGTTTTTTTTTTCTCCAAATGGCTATTTAGAAGTTGACTAATGAGGGTCCAATTGCTAATTGAATCACAAAAAATAAGTTAAAGAACAGAGGCCTCAGAAATAGGATGTTGAAAGAACAGCCAGCTGTAAGAACCCAGAGGCATGAGGTCAGGCGCAGGCTGACTGCCTTCCCCTCTGTGGAATCTGTATGTGGGAGTCAAGTCAAGGTTTTAGAACTTTAGATAAACAATCAGAACTATTAAAGCTGTGTGAATAATCTGTATGTGTATTCACACATGCATGGGTGCAGGGGTCAGAGGGGTTCTATTTTCTGGGACAATAGCAGATTTATCAAATCCTTTCAGGTTTCTGTGGTCTGTTACAGGTAAACAGGCTTCTCTAGACTGTGGGTCAGCATCCTGCATATGCTCACAGTGAGTCCACAGACTCTCTGGCAGTGTTTGCCAATGCCTGCTTGTTCAGCTTTGCACCCTGAACACTGTGTGCACTGTGCAATGCCAAGAAACTGCCTGAAACACATTGGCTCAGTCTCAAGAAAGGGGTGTTTTATGGACTGCATCATTTTTACAGCACATATAAGTTGTTCTGCACCTACAGAAACAGAATCATTTAAATGTTGAAAACAAAGAATTTTAAGAATTTCCGTACTGACATTCTTCAGCATACATCAAAGCAGCATGTCTCTGTACTGTGCTGTGCTGGAATATTTGGTTTCAGAAACTGCTGTCTGAAACGGAGGGGACTGCAGCAGAGGGAAACACAGAATGGGAGAGAACATGTGCTAGCTACGCTGTAGACACAGGGTTACCATTTAGAGTACATAAGACAAACAACTGAAGGTCAGTGAGTAGAAGCATTTGCCACACAAGGCAGATGGCCTGAGTCTGGATCCGCAGAACCCACATCAAAGCTGTCTGTAATCCCAGTGAGTTCCTACAGGAGACAGGAGGAAGAGCAGTGAGGGGGAGATAGAAGAATCTCAAGAAGTCAGAAGGCCAGCCTGGGCTAATAAGTGGTGAAAGGACTCTGTCTCAAACACTCAAGAAGAGGTACCTATATATGTGTAAGAAGGGAAGGAACCAACACTCAAAGGCTCTGACTTCCACACATAAGTGTGCTTATACACACATACACACACACATGCACACACATATACATATAAACACAAACACATACACACAAACACACACATACACACACATGCACACAAACACATATACACACAAACACATACACACAAACACACACATACATATACACACATAATCACACATATATACACACATAAACATACACACATACATACACGCATACACACAAAAAAACCCTACAAAATTAAACATACACACACTGAGTCAGTAAGCAAGCTAATTCAATGTTTCCCAAAAGTAGAAGCAAAACTGGCCAATGTTTTTTAAACCGTCCAATACCATTAACCATCCATCGCAGCCCAGTCAGAAGGGCTATCACCAAGAAAATCAGTGACAATAAAGGCTTCCGAGGACATGTGGGGAGAGAAGTGTATTCACAGCTGGTGAGAGTGTAAACTGGAGAAGCCATTTTGGTAACCCGTTTCCCAAAAAAATTAAACAGAGAACTCCTTGGTAAGTCAGCTACGCCAGTCCCGAACACACACTGAACACATCCATGTTTGTTGACGCCCCACTCACAACAGCGAGGAGTGGAGTTAAGCTGGACATCGACCAGTAGCCAAGCAGGAAATAAAGACGTCCTCCCCACACACAACAGGTTTTTATTCTAATATAAAGGGAAATGAAGTTTACAAGAAAATATTATATTAAGCAAGATAACCCAGGTTCAGAAAGATGAACATTGTGTGTGGCGCTTAACTTCCTAGTTTTCAATGTTTTCGTGTGTGTGTGTGTGTTTGTGTGTGTGTGTGTGTGTGTGTGTGTGTATGTGTGTGTATGTGTGTGTATGTATGTGTATGTGTATGTGTATGTGTATGTGTATGTGTATGTGTATATTAGGGCCAGGGGTCATACAATGTAAAATGGCCACCATAGGAGCAGGGATGGGAAACAGAAATGTCGGAGACTGAGGAAAACAGAACACGGGTGACCTGAAGGGAAAAGGCCACTGGGGCTATAGACAGGAGGCAGAGGAACAGCAGGGACAGGAAACAATAACTATTGTGTTTGAAATGCCAAAATACTCTGTATGCTGGTTAAAAAAAAAAAAAATACATGTCTTTTAAAAATTGCCATTTGAGTTTCTGACCTGAATTTCCGTTTTTAAGACACTCTATAATTCTGACTTGTGATTAGGACAGCAATTTACAGAAAGTTCTGAACAAACTTTTGCCCCTTTGAACTATGTATGTATGTGCAGTGCACTATGCATGTATGTACTGTGGCACTACCTATGTGCAGTGGCTTATGTATGTATGTGCAGTGCACTATGCATGTACTGTGGCATTCATGGCATTGACAATTAAGATTAAAGTAGCCAACTCTGAAGAATACTGAAGATGTTCTGTGTCCTACAGAATCAGATACTCAGGCAAAACGTAACTCTTTATGTATGCCCATTCATCTCATCCGCGTAAAAATACATTGAGATCTTTAAAAAGTGGCAAAAGCACTTGTATACCAAAGAACTCCTTTAGAGGCCTGAGCATGAGCTCATCTGGAAGCACACTTACGTAGCACGCAGGAAGCCCTGGGTTCAGCTCTAGCATGCTCAAACCGGATTTGATAATGTGTTCCCTTAATTCCAGCACCTCCAGGGAGGTGGGGGCAGGAGGATCAACCTTGGCCAGACAGTGAGTATGTAGTCCAGGCCTTCCTCTTCCCAAAAGAAATACAAAATAAAAGAATTGATTTAAAATAAATTCCTCTATGACATTATCAATTAATGCCTGTTTTTATATTTTTATATAGTCTGTGGTCGTGAGTAGAGAAGGTTTAGAGAACCCTATTTTAGAGCTTTTTCCTGCTTCTTTGGATAACTGAAATTTCAGTAAACGTGAAAATAACACGAGAAAGAAACTGTTGGGGCTCGAGGCATCAGTTAGTGTCTGTGCGATCCATGGAGGGTCTGCAAGGCAACTCAGCGAGCAAAAGTTCCTGACCCCCAGACTGACCCCTGGAGCTCAATGTCCAGAGCCCACAGGTGTCCTCTGATTGTCACATAAATGCTACGATGTGCGCGCACACACAAAACACATGCGCACCCAAGCATACAAAATAAATGTTTAAAAAGAGTTTCCTTGTTGTGAACTAAGAGATATAACTGTAGTCACATAAATGTAGAAAACAATCTTACAATATTCTAAAATTGTCTGTGTTCACCTGTGTGTGATGCTTACATGACTGTGTGTTGACATGTGTCTGTCCCAGCAGACATGTAAAGGTTTCAGGACAACATAGCTTCCTTCTTTTTACCAGTGGGTCCCAGGGATCAAACTCCTGTCTTCAGGCTTGGCAGCAAGTCCTTTCTTAACCTGCTGAGCCATCTTGTCGGGCCTAATTTTATTAATCCCTATGAAATAGCAGAAAAGACTATACCAAATTAAGTTTTTTGGTTTAAATTGGCCCTGAAAATGGCAGTAATAATAGTCTCCACACTGGACTAGGTCCTCTGCTAGGTGATATCCACAGAATGTTGTTTAACCCTTGACACAGTTCCCAGAGCTGAGTGACATCACTGCCATCTGACAAATTATTGAATTGCCATTTCACGAGTTGCTTATACACAGATGAAAGACTTGAAGTTGGCCCCAACTCTAGACTCGTGTCTAATAATAGACTCTAGATTCATATCTAATAAATCCCTCCATATTTTGACCCTGCCTCTGGCCAACAGCTTTGACAAAAGTTAAAACATGGGTCAACAGTCTAAGGGCAAGTGACCACTCAATACCTAGCTAGTGAGAAACAAGAGGCGGAGCTTGTCGAGCTTGTTCCCAGCAGCCTCAGCACGTAACAGAGGGCCAGCTTGAAACAAACACTGAAGAAGTATTTTTCAGAGTGGGAGCCAGAGAAAGGTCTCTTGGTAGCCCATGCTGCCTTGAGCTGCACTCACTCCTGACAGAAAAAAGCCAGACGGGGGCTTGTTCATTCTTTGTTTTGTTTTGTTTTGTTTTGTTTTGTAAGACAGGGTCTCATTATGTAGCCCAGACTGTCCTCAAATTCATAATCCTCCTGCCTCAGCCTCCCAAGTGTAACCACATCAAGCTAGAATCTTGGTCCTTCTTGACTACTTCAGTAACCTCTATTAGTCTGACAAAATAGTTCTAGAAACAGAAAAGTCAGACCCAGTAACTCTTCCCATATCTGAGCTCAACCCAAGGAGAGAGCCCCAGGGGCCACCTCTGTTCACCTCTTCCCAAGAGGCTCTGCCAGACACCCCAGAGAAACTCGTTTTACATATCTTCGGCTGTATCTCTGCTTGCTATATATTAACATGCATGTCCAGTGGGGGGCAGACATTTGTTCATTCAGCTAGCACATATCAAATGTGCCCCACATGCTAGATCTAGGACCTAAGTGAACAAGCCGTTGACCTGCCCTCACTGAACTAAGTCTGGTCGTTGGATTCATGGGGGACAGAGGTAGACACCATCAAATCCACAACTGCAAAGGGTATTAAATGCTAGAAAAAGGGGACTCTGCTTAGAAAGACCGTCAGCCAGGAATCCCCGCACCCTGATGCTGAGCACACAAGAACACACATTCTTTTCCTGGTCATGGAGTCCGCTGCTCCCCATTGGATTGATTTATATTTAAAAACCTGGTCTGCAGAGTGAGTTCCAGGACAGTCAGGACTACACAGAGAAACCCTGTCTCAAAAACAAAACAAAAACAAAAATACGAAAAACAAAAGCAAAGGGCCACGGATCTGGAAGAGTCATAACTACTGACGTGTAGAGCTTTGAGGACGACATCGGCCTCCCTCCTTTTACCAGTGGATTCCAGAGAATCAAACACCTGTCTTCAAACTTGTCAGAAGCCATGAGAATAACGGAAAGTGTCCCAGAAGAGGAAACAGAAGTGAGAGAAAATGTGACCTTTATATAGAAGTATAAAAAGTTCAGTCTAGAATTAATGAGGTAGATGAGCACAAAAACCACTGACGATACAACCTGGCTCCACTCAGAATCCATGACACAAGGAGAGAACCAACCCTCAAAACCATCCTCTGACCTTCCCACACATTCTGTGGTGTGGCATGCATACATGTGTGTGTGTGTGTGTGTGTGTGTGTGTGTGTGTGTGTGTGTGTATACACATGCCCACATGCATGCATGAATGCACACATATGCAGGATGCAGGATCTGGGTTGCCTACATGCCAACAGACAACATTAAAGGGTTCAGACTTCCTGTGAAGGTATAGGAAGTCCCGGCATAGTTTTGGTAGCTGAGGGTGCATCATATGCTTGTCTTAGGAAAATCACTGTAGCTGCACCATATCAAGTGGTTTGGGGGTGGGAAAACAAACCTGGAAGCAGGTTAACCAATGAGAAAACTCCTGAAGAGAGCAAGGGAGAGACTCTGGTGTCCTGGACTAAAGGATTTGAATTTGAAGTCTTCAGATTCTATATTTGGACCTTGAACTCAGTCCTCTCTCACCACAGAAAACCCCAAAGAACAATTAATTCCACACCCCTGTCAGCTACAAGAGTCCATATCCTAGATTCTACAAGCACACTGAATGTACAAATGAGATCTTTTTAGAAGAAAGACTGCCAAACAGGAACAGGTAGGCAGAGACTTAACAAGCTAGGAAGAGAAGAATCCTTAATTATCATATAAGATTCAAGAAGTTTAGAAAAATCACTGGCTTGTCTCTTAGAAAAGTCTTATTGTACATTAAGCAAACAAAGGCTTGATCATGAGGAACGGTATATTAGCAGTGGGTCTCTAAAGAGCATGTCCCTGCAGGGAAGAAAAGGCTATGTTCAAGAGTCCTTGTGCTACAGAATTCTCCCTTCTTCCTGTTTGCATGATCTCCACTGTAATTTAATCCTGTGCACTAGGCAGAAAAAAAACATAAAAAGACTTACCCCTGTAGGAGGAGCTAAGGCGGGAGGAAAAGGAGAGGAAGAGGAGAAGGAGGAGGAGGAGCTAGGGGAGACGGAGAAGGAGAGGGGGGGACATGGAGGCTGATGTTCGCTTGTCTGTAGCAGTCAAAGGTGGTTGGTATATCTAGGTTGGGTATTGGATTACACCTCTGATTGTAAGAGTATCTATCTTGTTATTGATCATTATTAAATATATAAGCCTTTGGATAATCTAAGCATTAGAGTCTCATTTGTACCGAGTCTGTGTGGTTGGTGGGATGGTCCGGGCACTGCCCAGCCTTGCAGAGACAGTGTGGAAGATTGTCAGAGCCATCTCCCATGCTGGTGTCTCGTGGGTGGCAGGGCTGCTGTTTCTAGCTGCTGCACGCACGTGGCCTCTGGCCACGTGGCTGAGCTAGGCAGAGACGCCGCAGCCTAGACAGTCAGATTAACCAGTAGCCATTTTTTTTCCTTTTAAATAATTACTACAACATACCCCTTACTCAATGACCCCTCACAAGTGTTAAAATGGTGTTTTTAATCCTCACCATCATTCTAAGATGTGCCTTGCCAAGTCAGTAGGGCTAGAGTTGAGCTCTTAAGGCCCACCTCAGTTGTTAATATCACACAGCAAAAAGAAATACTCTATCTTCTCCCTGAATCCTAGCCAGTCCCCCGAAGTCGGTGACCTGAGTGATTTTACTGCCAAAATCTAACTTCCATCTCCTGGGAAATAAGGATATTTCCTGTCCTGCCTTTATACCTAGGCTGGGTAAGAAGCAAAGGAGCCAATGAGAGTATAAAGGCTAGGTCACAGAGAGGAAAATCACCACAGCATCCAGACCCCATGGAACCTCATCCCTCCTCTGCCTGCTTAAGTAGTAACAGAAGAAAATTACTGTGTAGCCATAAAGATACTTAACATTTTCCCTCCACTCTCAGAATGGCACCTGCTACCACTGTGACAGCCACTACCACCATCACCCTCATCACCACTGCCATCATCACCACCATCATCATGACCACCACCACCAATATTACCATCATTAGCATAGCCATGACTGGCATCATCATTACCATCATCATGACCACCACCATCACCACTGACATCATCACCACCATGACTGGCATCATCATTAGCATGACCACCTTGGCCATCATCACCACTGACATCATCATCACCATCATCATGACCACCACCATCACCATCACCACCATCATTACCATTACCACCATCAATGACTATCACACACTAGGATCAAGAAAAATGGAACCAGGTTATTACCAAGGTTTTGTTTGGGTTGGAAGCCCAAATGTGTTTTATTTTCGCCATTATGATAGGACTAAGGCCCTGAGCTCACATACCTCTTAGGCCTCTATTTCTTTAGTACCATAAAATGAGGCTTGTTTTTTAATGTATCTAGAGGACATGCATGTGAAGACCTCTGAATAAAAGCACAGTGGAATACAGAACCCAGGGTAAAGGGCATAATAAAAGGAGAACAAGGTGGCTAGACAGGTGGGTCAGCAGTTAAAAACACATTGCTCTTGCAAAGAATTCAGGTTCAATTCCCAGCTCCAGGTTAGACAGCAGCTTACAACTGTCTGTAACTCAAATTCTAATGGATCACACCTGAAGTCACTGTGGGCACCTGAACTCATATGTACATATCCACACACAGAAACATACTTTTAAAAAAAAATAATAAAAATAATAAATCTCTTTTTAAGGAGACAAAGAGGAGTTAGCCAGGCTGCCAGTTGTGTCTGTAGCATGCAAGATGGCAGAATGAGAAAGTCTTGCGCCTTCCATATTCATGACTTAAGGACGGGCAGTGCACAGCCTGCTGAAAGCGGTGGAAACAAGCTACATGTCCATGCTAGACAGGACATGGAGCTTTTTGTGGACAAGATAGATGTCTCCCATGGGGCGGACATGGTCTGGGGTGTGGATTCAAAGACTGCAGTATTTAAGCCTGACTGAAAGACCGTGTCACAGGCCTCAGTCAAAGCCACGTGTACTTTCCTTTCCTCTGGCCTTGAACACGCTGAGAGAAACAGACAGGGGCCACCTGGGCCATTTGTGTTGACTTTATGCCATTTAAAGCCAAATCTGATAAGTAGAAACCTTTTGCAATGTTATTTGGGTTTTTTTTTTTTAACCTCTACCAGGTTTTAATCAGAGCCAAGAGGTCTCTAACACACCCAAGTCTTATACGGTGCTAATAGCCATACAAGCTGTGCCAGCTGAGGGTCTAAATGATGTCTCACAAAAAAAAAAAAATCAGAAAATGTGAACAAACAAAAAGTAAAACACTGTGTGCACTTCAGCAATTCAGGAGCATATGCTTTCCAGCTGCATGGTCATAGATATGTATATGTGCAAAATAGTTATGTCTTCAAAATGTACCTGGCTGGGGCTGGAGAGATGGCTCAGCAGTTAAGACACTTGTTGCTCTTGCAGAGGATCCGGGTTCAGACTCAGATTCAGTCCCCAGCCCCACGTGGTGGCTCACACATATCCATAACTCTGGGTCCAGGGGATGAAAAGGCCTCTTGTGACCTCTGTAGGCACCAGGCATGTACAAAGTGCACGTACATACATGCAGGCTAAACACTAATACACCCAAAATATAGATCTAAAAATAAACATTATTTTAATGTGGATGGCCTTTGGCCAAGTACTTCCTGTCATAGGAATGAATCTACTCTGAGAAAATGATTAGAAATGTAAATAATGGTTAAGATGTAAAGATTCCCATGAAAACATTAGCTGTAACAGAAAATGTTACTGGGGTTCCAGCAAGTAAGAGGATGGATGTCCAGTTAGGAAGGAAACTTAGGAAGTCGCTAGCGTGAGTTCGTGGACGTGGAACTGCAGCTGTTAAAGTTTACCAAGCAGCTGTTCACGGCAGGTGATGAGTAAGCAGATATAGCAATGACTGACAAGGAAAATCAGAGATTGCAGGAGTGTTCAGATACGCATAATACTAAGGAGAAGTGTAAGGCACTCTGGGAACAGGTGACAACTGGATTCAAGGAAATTTGGAGGGACCGTCATGCATGACTCCACTAATGCTTGTGCAAGGCTTGTGCAAGGCTCCACTAATGCTTGTGCAAGGCTCCGTCTGCTAAGGCACTGATGCTTAAGTCGTAAAGAAGGAAGAAGGGGAGCTAGGAAGGAAAAGTATTCCAGATTAATGGCAGTTTTTCGATATGTATTTATGAAAGCATGGCTATTTGAATATATGTGAGTGCATTTATGTTCAAAGATATATTGTATATGTACATCTAGAAATAGGGCATCTGCAAGAACAGTCACCTAAACGCTGTGGTGCGTGCGTTTATTTCTGTTTCGGTTTTCCTTCGCCTTTTGCTTGCTCACGTTTTTCTGGTTTTTCTTTGTATAATCACGATGTGTGAAAGGATGGGAGGAAGGGTGACAGTGAGGGACGCAGGGTAGCCAGGTCACACAGAGTCACGCGCAGGGCTTGGACTGTGCAGAGCATTCGAACTCCTTCCTCTCTGATTCTCTCCTCCCTTCAGCCAAGATCAGTCAGAGATGCATGCGTTCTGTGTGCTAAGGCGTTCCGACTGCCCCACAGCCGTGTTCCTTCAGGAGACGCATGCGCTCCCCCAGCCATCGTTCTGTGTGCTAAGGCGTTCTGACTGCCCCACAGCCGTGTTCTTCAAGCCGACACCTCATTATATCTCTGAGCAGACTCCTCTGTCAATACTGAACTTGCAAAATCACGCACACAAAGAGTGACTGGCTGAGCTGCATAATGAAACCTGAATAACTATTAGAGATGAGATAAATTATTCTAAAATAACTAGGTTCAGGTGAAGGAAAGAGGGGAGAGAAATTAAAGCCCTTGCACCTTGAGTTTGAGGCCACTCTGAAGGGAGGATGGTTCAAGACCCCCAGGTGGTGAGCATGGCAGGTTTTCCAGGCTATATGGTAGAAAGTCTGTCCTGGTTCAAGAGAGACAAGGATGCCTGGTGTACTTCAGGGGTCACACAGCTCCAAGCTGAGACCACTCCTTCACGTGATGTGCCAGGGTATCCTTACAGCATAGTATCAAGACCCTTTCAACAAGGTCACTCCTGCCCAGCTGTACACTACGGTAGGAAAAATTAGATTCTACCAAGTAAAAATGTTTGCATTCACCACTCTTTGAAACCTCCTCCAGCCTTACTCATTCTCTGTTAAGGGCGGAGTGCACTCACCATGGACAAGACATGCCTCCCAGGCTCCCAAAGCTCACAACCAAGCAGGAGACACTTCATCCCCATGTTAACAAAATATGTGCATCCCGCTATGAGCATTTAAAACATGGTGTCTTAGTTACAAACACCATGACCAAAGCAACTCTTACTTTTTTAAAAGTATTTATTTATTTTATTTATATAAGTACACCATTGCTCTCTTCAGACACACCAGAAGAGGACATCAGACTCCATTGCAGAAGGTTGTGAGCCACCATGTGGTTGCTGGGAATTGAACTCAGGACCTCTGGAAGAGCAGTAAGTGCTCTTAACCACTGAGCCATCTCTCCAGCCTCAAAGCAACTCTTATAAGGACAACATTTAATTGGGGCTAGCTTACAGGTTCAGAGGTTCATTTCATTATCATCAAGGTGGGAGCAGGGCAGCATCCAGGCAGGCATGGTGCAGGTAGAGCTGAGAGTTCTACATCTTCATCTGAAGACTACTATCAGAATTCTGGCTTACAGGCAACTAGGATAAGGGTCTTATAGCCCACCCCCACAGTGATGCCAACAAGGCCACACCTCCTAATAGTGCCACTTCCTGGGCCAAGCATATTTAAACCATGACTCATTGTAACAAACAGGTCAAACATCTTCACAAGAAATGGGGAGGCAGGTTAAAAAACAGGCAGCTATAGTTTTTCAAAAAGAAAATAGTTCTGACATAGGGTGGAAAGAGCCTTTGTGTTGAGCTATGATGGTGGTACGAGGGGCTTTTCTGAGGGGAGCACATATGCAGCATGAGAGCGGCCCACAAGTGTTGTAGACATGAGGGGACCGGCCAGAATGCAAGGAGATGGATACCACACTCAGAGCAAGCACGGGCCACTTAGAAAGCAGGTGGTTGGCAGGGACACCTGACCAGGCTTGGTGACTCACAAGCCCAGATGGCGTCCTCCAGGGGCAGTCATTAGGAGAGAGCAATCCATGCGCATGGTACAGAGAGATGCTGACAACAGAAAGCTCGGCGAGCCGGTTCAGGGATTCAGCCCAGCCATAAGACACGTGAGATCCTTAGGCAAGGCAACTTGAAAACCTTTCAGGTTTTCCCTGAAAACCTGGCAAAGGTACTGCAGACACTGGTTATTCTTCTACCACCCTCCACATGCTGCGGGTGCTACAGCGGGCTCCCGGCTCCTGCCTGGGAGAAGTGACCAGAGAACAAGGTGTAGTCCCCGTGGGAAAGCACTAAGCTAGGTGTCAAGAAACTGAGTCCTGAGCTGGAGAGATGGCTCAGTGGTTAAGAACACTGACTGTTCTTCTGGAAGTCCTGAGTTCAATTTCCAGCAACCACATGGTGGCTCACAACCATCTGTAATGGGTTCTGATGCCCTTTTCTGGTGTGTCTCAAGACAGCAACAATGTACTCATATACATAAAATAAATAAAAATAAATCTTTTTTAAAAAGGAAGAAGAAGAAGAATCCAAGTCCTCAGAGGATATGTCCCCGTAATCTTCTCTTTTCTCTGCCTCAGCCCTCAGCAGGCCCAGTAGATGGTATGTAAGTCCACACTGTCAACAAGTGTCCCATGTGGCCTTGATGGTGATGCTTGAGACTAATGAACCCTTTGACCCTGTCTCTTTGTTCCTAGTGGGGTCCAGCTGAGGGGGCCTGGCTGAGGCTCCAGTTCCCTCTGGTTCTCCACAGCACAAAGCATAGAGCACAGGTTGAATAGCTTTGCCTCTCCCCCCTGCACCCCCATCCTTCTCCGCCACCTCATGTGCCCATCCTCTGTGTTCTCCCTGTACCTCAGGTTGCTGTGCACCTTTGTCATACCTGTGAACATTGCACAGAAGTAAGGGCTGCAGGCCGCCAAGACCACGCGGTGGGCTTCTACCTCCACGTCTTCCGCCACAATCATCACGTCACACAGCAGCCGCTTACTGTAAGACACCAGTGAGGTGACAGAAAAAGTCACGGCATGAACACCACGCCCCCCAAACTCCCCCCCATTCCACCCGGATCACACACTATCAGTACAGAGGCCTGGCACGGAGACAAAGGATGGCCCGTCTACTCTCTGTCTACTGAGCCAAAGGCTTCTTTGTCATCAGGACCCTGATCCCCAAGTTCTACAGCGACAAATAAGGACAAGGGTGGTTCAGGGACTGACTCAATGCCAAGGGACATGAGCATGCCATCAGCAAGACCTTAGGGGCTCCATTGCATATGCAACACTAGTCAGAAATAAGTCAGACTCTGGTGTTTCTCCCAGATTTAACACCGTCACCTAAAGACACCCTTACACACTGTGTTCCCAACAATCTTGTGCAAACTCTAACTGTTACAATTGCTGAGAATCTTGCTGGAGCTGGAGCCTTGTGGTAGTGCACTTGCCTAGCATAAAAAGTCATAAGTTCAAGCTCACGTACTCCTAAAAAGAAAAGGAAAGGAAGCCACTGTCTGGGTTAAAGTGCTTGGTGTGCAGGCATGAGGATTTCAATTCGGAGTCCCCACTCCTACATAAGGTCAGGTGTGACTGTGAGGAAGCCTGCAGCTCCAGGGCTTGTGAGGGAGTGAAGAGAGTAAAATCATTAGGGCTTGCTGGCCACCAGTCTAGCTCCGAATTCAGTAAGACGCCCTGTCCCAGAAGAATACTGCATCAGAGATTGGTAGTATCATGGATAAAGTAGAACACCAGATATCCTCCTCTGACCTCTGAATAAAGCCTCATATACTTGTGTACTTGTGTACATACATACATACACACACACACGTGTGTGCACACACACACACACAATCTTATGCGCTGAGGATATGACTCAGTTTGTAAAGTGTTTGCTATTTAAAGCATGAGAGGACCTGAGTTCAATCCCCAAGAAGCCACTTTTAAAAGCCAGGCACCATGATGCATGCCTCTAATCCCAGCACTAGGAAGATAGAGGCAAAAATATCCCTAGGCTTGCTGGCTGGCCTATCTAGTCTAATATGTAAGCTCCAAGCTCAGTAAGAGACCTTATCTCTAAAAATAAGACATAGATGTATAATGCAACACCAACATGCAAGGCATGATGTGTCCATGGATGCAGGACTGACATCCATATTTACAGGGGTAACCAACTGGATGTGAGGCTTGTACCACAGGAGCGAATTCAGGCCTGACACTGCAAACCTGGTCAAAAGCTCATGGCTCAGGAGGCCAGAAGCTTTAGAACAGAACCTACTATTATTGGCTTGCTAAATGTCATACAGTCCCACAGCCTTCTAAATATGCATACTTCTAACCACTCTTCAGTGCTGCCATCAACCTTGACGAGGAAACCTTTCACTACAATGGTAAGGACTTAATACAGAGCCTCAGAACTGGTCAGGCTGAGAATAAGTGTCTATTCAGTGTTGACCCCTAAAAGGGACATGTATATCAGTCCCCAGCCCAAGGCTCAGGGGACATCATAGAAAACAGGCAGACAGGATCTGAGAGCTGTAGGCTGAGAAGCATGCTGTGAAATTCTGTCTTCAGGACGCGGGCACGCCCCTTGCTCTCATGAACTCTGCAGCTGGGATTAGCTGCACAAGACTGAATCAGCAAGATACATCAATACTCAGACAAGAAGCAGTTATCAGCCAAAAAGGAGAGGATGGAAAGGGGAGACGGGGGCATGTTGGGGTGCCGGGAGTTGGGAGGGGAGTTTGGGTGTACATATGGTCAAGAAACATTGTTTGCATGCATGAAATTATCAAAAAGTTAAAAATATTCTATTTAAAAAGAGATGGAGAATGATTAAGGGAGATGCCCAAGCCTGAGCTCTTGACCTCCACATGTATGTACACACACATGACAATACATGAGCCTCTAAACACACACACCCCAGAACCTTCTATCTTTTTGCATGGTAGTCACCCCTACTTCACTGTGAACTTGGAAAAGGAACTCACATATGTAATCTTGTACCCTGGACACTAGGCTACATACCTGCCACATAGTAGGCCCTGCATCTTTAGAAACAAGTACAAGAAATGACTCAATCCACGTTCACTCACAGAATGGGTGATGGAGAACTGGGCTTGGTGGCACAGGCCTGTAATCCCAGCTATCCAGAAGGCTGACATGGGAGGGTCTCGAGTTCAAGGCTAGCCTAGTAAGATCACGTCTCAAAACAAAATGTAAACTAGGTCTTAGGGCAGTGGTTCTCAACCTGTGGGTCGTGACCCCTTTGGCAGCCCTCTATCTCCAAAAATATTTATATTACAATCCACAACAGTAAAAAAAATATATATATATTTATGAAGTAGCAACAAAAAGGATTTTATGGTTGGGGGAGGGTCACCACAGCATGAGGATCTGCATTAACAGGCTGCAGCATTTAGAGGGCCATTGTCTTAAGGTATAGATCAGTAGAGGGGTGCCTGCCTGGCATAGTTAAGATTCTGGGTTCAGTTCATCTCAAAATAGGAAAAAAATGGATATATGAGAACCTAAAGGTGCCCCAAGACCCTGCCAATCCAAGAACTTTTCCATCCCCCTCCAAGTCATTGTAATATCATTTGCTGAACTGTCCTATCTAGGCCTTTCTCTCCCAAACGCAATTTTGTTTAATCTTCTCCACAAGCAACTCACCCACGTAAGGCTAATGATCATGCCTGCATCCTTCAGTGAGGGGACTGAGGCCCGGAGAAATCACTGCGTTTCTCAGAGGCACACAGGGAAGTGGAAATGGGATTTTTAAAGCAAGTAACTGAGTCTCTAAGCCCCTTCTGTGGTACCCTGATCACGACTAATCTCTTCCTTAAAGTGCTAGCAACAGGAGCAGAGGCAATGAAGACAAGAGCCTCTCGACTGTGGTTTGACGGTAGTTTGGTCGTCGCCTGGCTTCTATGTGAGGATGATGAAGTCAATGAGTCTGTCGTGGCTAAGAGACGGAAGAGAAGCTATACATCTGCCACCTCTGGAGCAGCCCACTTAGCCATTGTCAGCCACCAGTGCAATGTTTCAGTTGCGCCAGAGAAACAGGATCATAAATCCTGAGACAACAGGATCTTCAGATGTCCTCACTGGCCTTCAACAGCAGTTGGCCGGTGAAATCCAAAGAAAGGAAGAGATGCACAAACCAGAAGGTCAAATCCTGAATGCAGATCTCTAGGCTGTAAATACACCGTCCTCCTCAAAGTACCCCAATGCTTTATCACTAGCTGGCATTTAGGGTGAGAAAAGACAAGGAATGGTATGCCGGTGGTGGGAATTTGGGGAAGGGTAAGACCTTTGGGCTAAGTCATCAGGAACACTAGAGCCTCACTCTGCAGCAGACGGCACAAACAGGAGCAGAGCTGACGCTGCCCTAACTAACTCACCACAAGGACATGAGCAGATAAGCTCCCCCCAGTTTTTCTTGACTGCCTTAGCTTTGACAAACATTATGGAGCTCAATTTTGAGGCCATACTGAGACTCTTGTCTAAAATAGACTATTTTTTAAATATCAAAAAGAGCAAGAACTAGCCTTCCCGACAAAAAAAAAAAAAAAAATACTAACATAAAACCAGGTATGGTAATGGTATCCCAACTGTCAACTTGATGAGACCCAAGATTACCTGGGAGATGGCTGTAGGCATACTAAGAGGAATTATGTTGATTAGGTTAATTAAGATGAAAAAAAACTGCCCACTATGGGCAGCACCATTCCCTAGGTTGGGCTTCTGAATTACATGAAGAGGGAAAAGTAAGCTGAACACAGCATTTATTGCTCCCTGATACTTGACTGTGAATACAAATGTAACCATCTGCCTCAAACCCCTGCAGCTGTGATCTCCCCAACACTGATGCACTATAACCCCAAACTGTGAACCCAAGTAGACTTTTTATCCTTTAACTTGCTTTGTCAGAGTATTTTAATTATACCAACAGGAATATGAAGGTGGCTATGCAGATCAACAGAAAAGAATTAGAAGCCCATTAAAGGTGGGCTTTGTTCTTTTTTAATGTATTTTATGATATTTACGAGAGGGTGCATGTTTGTATGTATGTACACATGTGAAGAGGTGGTACATATGCATTTGTGCACATGCACGTAGAGGCCTGAGGTTAATGTCAGCTGTCTTCTTTTGAATTGTATTACATATATTCATTTTGCTAGGGTGGGGAACATGCTATGGCAAGCATGTGTTTGTGTGAAGGTCAAAAAACAACTGGTCAATTCTCTCCTAACACTGTAACAGTCCTAGAGATCAAACCCAGGTCATCAAGTTTGGCAACCACCTGAGCCAACCTGTGACCCCTCCATCTCATTTTTGAGACAGGGCCTCTTACTGAAGCTGTAACTCAGCACCAACTGACTAGGCTGCCTCGCTCCGGGGGTCTATCTGCCAATCTCGTCCATTGTGCCTCCACCCTCATCACCCTCAGCTGCTGTACCTGCCTTGTTCCTGAGGGCTGGGGACTTGAGCTGTTCCTTATGCCTGGCAAGCACTTTGCCCTGTGAGCCATCTCCCCGGCCCCTTAACTTTTCACCAGTGTTCCATGACCTGTGAAATAACAATAAGTCTTCTCAACAATTAGTGGCACGATACCTGACTATAAGCATCCGGTTGGGTTGCTGTCCCATATCATAAGAAAATCACTCCAAAGTAAAGCAAACCCCTCAATATAAGACTCAGAAGAATCAGCCTAGTAGAATAAATCATAGCTTCAGATAAAGCAATGGCCTCCTAGCTATCACACCAAAAGTATAAATCACAAAAGCAAAAACTGCTAAATTAGATGCCTATGTTGAAAACATTTGCAGTTTAAAGGACATCATTGGGAAATATGGATTTCCAATCCTTAGAATGAAAACATTTATACAAAAATGGGCATCTATCTAGAATATAAGACCAAAACTCTTACACCCGAATAATCAACAGAAAAATAACCTAATTTTAAAATGGAGACAAGGGATTTCAAAACACATCTTTCTAAATAAGACAGTGACATGAACAGTAATCACAGGAGACAAAGCTCACAACTGTCATAGAAATTCAAAATCATCAGATATCACTTCATGCCCACTGCAATACCTATGAACAAAATCACATTTAATAACAAATATCAGAGAGGAACTAGAGAAATGGGAAAAGAACAATCCCACCCTTACATCCTCCCATCCCTACGTCCTCCCACCCCTATCCTCTCACCCCTATATTCACACCCAAGAAATAAAGACACACATAATGCAGAGACGTGTACCTGAGGATTAAGGACAAGCGGTGCTCACTATAGACAAAAGCCTAATCTGTTACCTGCCCAGGATGAAACACAACCCTCCAGTTAAAAGGATGAAATGCTGCCATGTGCTAGAGCTTGGATGAACTACAAACCATGACATAAGGCAGTGCGGTCACACACACACACACACACACACACACACACACACACACCTGTAATCCCACCACTTAAGGAGATGAAGGCAGGGGGATCAGGAATTCAACTCTAGCCTGACTACAAGAGTTAAAACCTCAAACAAAAGGACTGGAAGGTGTCTTAGCTCATTAGCTGTTCGCCTTAGAAGCAGGCCCTCAATATCCAGAACATACATTAAAGGGAGGACAGGGGCTGGAGAGATGGCTCAGAGGTTAAGAGCGCTGACTGCTCTCAGAGGTCCTGAGTTCAATTCCCAGCAACCACATGGTGGCTCACAACCATCTGTAATGGGGTCTGATGCCCTCTTCTGGTGTGTCTGAAGACAGCTACAGTGTACTCATATACAAAAAAATAAATAAATAATTCTTTTTAAAAAAAATAAATAAAAGTTAGGTGTGAGGACACACTTGTAACACCAGGCAAACCTCTGAGGCCTGCAGGCCATCCAGCCTAGCCTACTAGGTGACTTCAAGTCAGAGAGACCCTGTCTCAAAACAACGGGATGACACCTGAGGAATGACTCTGATGTTGTCTTTGGGCTCTAAATGCACACACATGTATATGCACGTGCACTTTACACATGTGTGTGTGAACATGCACGAACACACACACTCCAAAATCCAAAAACCAAAAACAAAAAAGAGAGAGACATTAGTTGAGAGGAAGCAGACACAAAAGAGCACACACTGTATGATTCTAAAATAACCAAATAGAGACAAGTGGTTGCTGGGCATAAAGGAAGTGGGTAAAAGGCAGCGTTTGCAGACAGAGCAGGCAAGCCCCAAGTATGCTGCGGACTTTCTTTTGGGAAAGATGAAACTATTAAAACGGACAGTGGTCCGTTGACTGTTGGTGCCTTAAATTTCACAATTTAATCAGGGGAACTGTAGGGCACGTTAGTCATCTCCTTGTGAAGCAGCTACTGAAAGGAAAGCAGAGACAACCTGCTCAGACGTTTGTTACAAGTCATGAGTCCATAGTGCCCAAGAACTGAAAAGAAGCTGGATCTGTACGGATCCACAGGCCAAGGTGCTGGCTAAGCAGGACAGGGCCACCTGAGCCCAACTCCACAAAGTTGTCCTCTGGTCTCCACAAACACTGTGGCACGGACGCCCAGGTCTCCCTCTCCCTCTCCCTCTCTCTCTCTCTCACATATACATACACTCACTACATGCAACATATGCATGCACAAATAATAATTTTTTTTAAAAAAGAGGGCATAGAACTGCTTATAGCAGTGCAGTTGGCAGTGAAAACCAACAGGGGGCCAGGGGGTGTAAAATAATGCATGTTTATTAAGCACAAGTAAGCTTCAGGAGAGAGAGAGAGAAAGGAGGGGAGAGGAAGAGGGGGAGAGGGAGGGAGAGGGAGGAGGAGAAAAGGGAGGAGGGAGGGGGAGGGATAAAAAGGGAGGGAGTGGGCAGAGGGAATTGTAAACACTGGCTGCTTGTTCCATCCTCCCTGCTCCCCTCTGGAAAGGCTCCAGAAAGGACTTATCCCCACCGACCAGCTGGTCTCTAGGTCAGGAGTCACAGCTACTAGAGGTTTGACACCCAAGAGCAGCACAGCCAGAACAGAGCACTGACATTCAAAGGAGGAACAGGGCTGGGTGGTTGCCATGCCAACAGCTCATTCTCTACCACAGAAGTAAAAAGACCAGGAAACTCAGGAGTTGTGTGATTCATAAATTGTAACGAGCCTGTGTGCTGGGACTGAAATAGCTCCAAAGTGAGGGCGAGGAACATGGAGACACCATGAGGAGCTGGCCCAGACCCCTGGGTACTCTGGAGGAGTTCTGAGTCTCGTCTCAGCAGAGTAAAGCCTGCCTACCTACTGTCCAGTAAATCCTATTAAAGTCATCCAGGTCAATAATGCAGTCTCCCTTCTCCCTGCCTAACCTGTGCTGCTCAGCTTTTAAAAGACAGCCTCCAACTGTCTTGGGACTTGATATTGCCTCTCAATACCACAAGAATACAAGCTTCCCTGAGGGGCAAGGCTTTGATTCTCTTACCCGATCTGCCTCACGTTGGCAACCAAGCACCAAGGTTACTGTATCATCAAACTAACGGCAACAACGGAAGGCTCATGGGCCCCAACGGTAGCTAAGGCATCGTTACCACTCTCCTCCAGGCTGTTGAAATCCCCTTGATTTCTGGGAATTGATTCTATAGAAATAATCACTATGGTGCATGCATATTAACAACT
Source organism: Arvicanthis niloticus (assembly GCF_011762505.2). Lineage (NCBI taxonomy): Eukaryota > Metazoa > Chordata > Mammalia > Rodentia > Muridae > Arvicanthis > Arvicanthis niloticus. The sequence continues at coordinate 5,968,932 of NC_047665.1, read as the reverse complement.
CTCAACAACCCAGCAAGAACAGTACTACGATTAGCCTCCATTGATGCCTGACAAGAGCCAGGTCAGGGAGATTAGGTTGCCCAGGGCCACATGGTTAGGACACGATAGAGCCAATACTGAAACCAGAGTCTTTGCTTGTGAGATGGACACCCTGATTGGACACTAGCTTCTAGAAGTGGGTTTTCACATGAGACGTTAGGGAAGATCCATCAGCAGAGAGCTGGATTTTATTGTAAATAAGCCAAACGTGGAATGCTATCTACCCACTGATCTGCATTAGAGAACTGTCATGTAAGAGGGGGAAATGTTCAGCAACAGAGCTAAGAGAGAATGTCAGAGCTGAGATAGGCTAAAGAGAAAGAGATTCCCCAAAGACTGATCTGTAGGTACCACTAACAAAATTATATGGGCTTTAAAGAGTTTAGCCCTTACTTCTATTTTATGTATGTACATGTGTTTTGACTGGATGCATGCCTGTGCACTGTGTACATGCAATGCCTGTGGAAGCCAGAAGAGGGCATCAGATCTCCTAGAACTAGAATCACAAATGGTTGTGAGCTGCCCTGTGGGTGCTGGGAATCAAACCCACGACCTCCGCAGGAGCAGCCAGTGCTCTAAACCGCTGAGCCACGTCTGTGTGTGACTTACTGGTCATCCTCACTTTCGTCAAGTTCTGCTGCAGTAAATACAGTCCAGAGAGGAAGGCAAATCAGAGGGCAGGGGCAACTCATGCCAAAGCCTGAACTAAAAATGCCCCCAGTCAAGTATAAGCACTGTGATTCGTCTGAACAAAACAGACAGAGAAAGGATGATAGCATTCATTCGAATCTCAGCAAAGGCCTGTGGCCCTTAGACCAGTGCTTCCCCAAACACTATACATGAGAGGGCATAAGTCACGCATGTGCGGGAAGTCTTTGCTCAGCCTTAGTGGAGTATTACATGCCTATGTGCATTCTCAAGCCTGTTTGAGTCTGAGTATGAGCTCCGTTTTCCCGGTGTCTAGAAGGAGCTAGCATCCCTGGACGTCGGCAGTGCTGAGCCCTGAAGGAGAAGGAACAGTGCAACTGTTGGGGAGTTAGACCTGAGCCAAGCAGAAGCTCTTGAAGAAAGAAAAGAGGCAGTAACCAACAGGAGCTCAGATGACATCTAACTTTAAAGGTAAGGGCAGTGGTAGCCCAGGGCGAGGCCAGAGACTCCTGTGAGTCTGTTCTGAAGTCTGCAGCTGGCTGGACAGGCAAACCCCTCTTCAATCGGATGACTGACACAATCTGTACCCTAAGGTGGTAAATGTGGAGTTCCCACAGTGTCTAGGATACCTCACAGAGATTCTTTGGTGACAGAAGATCCATGTCACCTGAGTCCATGTACATGGTCTCCCTCCTTCCCCAGTGCCAAGTTCCAGACTTTGCAGGGAATCCAGCAGGTAGCCCAACACAAATTCAACAATATGTCATGTGCTGCTTGATTTAATTTGGGGTGTGTGTGTGTGTGTGTGTGTGATGTATGTGTATGACTGTATTGTGTATGTGAGTGTGAGTATGTATGTGTATGCATGTGTGAGTGTTCGTGAACATATGTATGTGTGTGAGTGTATATGTTGTATATGTGTGTATGTGTAAGTATGTGTGTGAGCATGTATGCTGTATGTGTGTGTAAGTGTATGTGTGTGAGCATGTATGTTGTATGTGTGTAAGTATGTATGTGTGTATATATGTGTATGCGTGTGAGTGTGCATGAATGTGTGTATATGTATGCCAGTGTGTGAGTGTGCATGAGTATGTATATGTGTATATGTGTGAGTGTGTATGTGAGTGTATATGTGTACGAATGTGCATGTACGACTGTGTGGAAGTGTGTATGTGTGCATGTGTGTGCATGTGGGTAAGTGTGTATGTGTGTGTGAGTATATGTGTTGTATATGTGTATATGTGCATATGTGAATGTGTGAGTGTGCATGAATGTGTGTAAATATGTGTGTGAGAGTGTGCATGAGTGTGTGTGAGTGTGTGGCCATGCAGAAAGAAGAAATGTGAAGATAACAGAAGGAGAACTTCAAGATGGCTTGATGGGTAAAGGAACTTGTCACCTAAGCCTGACAACCTGAGCTCATTCCCAGAACCCACAGAAGAGTGAGAGGAGAGAAATGACTAAGACCTGTCCTCTCCAGGTGCACGCTGTGACACACACATACACACACACATACACACATGCACGCATAGATGTGTGTTGTAACACAAACACCCCCTGCACACTGCATACATACATACAGATCGTGCTGTGACACACACGGCATACATACATGTATAGACACATACAAACAACGATAAAGTTCAGAGATGCCTGTTTAAATATGTGCAGTCCCCCATCTCAGCGAAAACTCCTCTCGGCTATATGCATTTTCTCTGGCTTGACGGCCCCTCCCTGCCCCCACTACCTTTTATATCTTTAACTCTTACTTGGCTCAGCTGTCACCCATGTCACCCACATCTCCAGAGTTCATTTCATCCTTGTTTCTGCTTCATCCTTTAAGAATGAATAAAGCTGTGTGCATCTACAACCTGCCAGGCGCCTGGTACGTCCCTACTTCTAACACGTTTGCTGCAAGGCTGTTTTCAATAACCTTTCACACTCCTGATCTTATGGCCACCACCACTCCTGCAGGGCCTGGGCAGGAGCTGAGACAGGAAGAAATGCTATCCATTGGCTTTGTACAGGGAAACACTCCCAGTGCCCAAACCCACTGGCAGCACACTTGCCGTCGTGCCTTCCTTGCTCAGCTCGGGGGATCGGATGCCCTTTCACCTCACGCTTTCTTTACAGGGTTAATGTACATTTCAGGGGAGACATATTAGCCAACTGTGTTGCTCCCTTCCTGAGCCAAACTCAGTCCCAGGAACGACAGAAGGAAGCTAAATATATGCCAGCTCCAATCTCTGGTCTGCAACTATATGTCACTGTCCAGTTATTCCAGTGTCAGTTCTCAGGTTTACCCACAGTCGGCTCTAACCGTGAATGAACACCCTTGGGATGAGCCACTGAAATGTGGGTATTAAACAAATACCAAGCAGGGGGGGTGGGGGGGATTCAGTCTCAGAGTCTGAGAGAGGGAAAGACGGAGAGCAGGTAAATGAGAGTCAGACTTCAGTGGGTAGTGTGCTGTGGGGTCTATTCTCAGCCCCTTGTGAAGCTCATCCTTCAGGTCCCATCTGAAAGGACACAGGAGGGGTAGGAAAGTACCTTCGCAGCTCATTCATGACCTTGAAGGCCTTCCCCATGTGGGCAGGGTTGACAGTTATCGTCCTCCGGTTCTTCTCATCGTCCTCAGCCTGTGCTGTGGGCTGAGGGCTCTGCTTGACGCTGTCAACAGGAAGAGGGAGGGAAAGAGAGATGACAATATTAGTAAGCCCAGTTGTGTGCCTTCCCCGCTCCGGTGGGGGTCATCACTCACAGGGAGCATCTTTGTCAGCCTGTTCTTCCTAACCAAGGTTCAGCCATGGAGGAAATACTGCGGCATTTCCGCCCGACCTTCCAGTGCACAGCACGTTTCTCTTGAGAGGGTCGGGCTCTGGCTCAGGTTCTTCCACCAAGCACTGTGACTTTGTAACAGGTCTTTATCCTTCACCTAACCTTCCCTCCTTCCCCAAAAAAGAAGTTAGCACTAACACTCACTACGCAGGGATTGCTGGTTCACTTAGCATTTAATGAAAGCCAACATGTGACAGGCATTATATTTCAGTTACTAGGAAACATGACGGTAAACATGTTTCAGGCCAGTCCCCCGTCCATCTCACCTCAAATTTCAGAGTCCAGTGAAGGAGAAGAACCAAGTAATGGGCAAACATTGAATCTTAAGCATCACAATTCCATAGGAGCTACAGAAGCACAAGGGATTGGTTTAGTAGAGAAAAACCTGCCAAAAGCAGAGACCTAGCTGAGGGGCTGAGGGATTCAATGTATCCAGGTTCAAAAAAAAAAAAAAAAAAAAAAAAGCAGACAGTGTAGAGGAGAATTGTCCTCCTGGCCAATGAAAGGGCTGGCATGGTTAGACAGAAAGCATCTATAATCTAGAAAACCCACAGTGTGGCAGAGCATGGAGAACAGGGCTCACGTGGGAAAGCGTTTAGGAATGCATAATTCCAGTGAAGGATAGGAGGTGGCGGACACCTCTCATTTGTGCAGAATTGAGAACCTACAATTCATCCCAGCTCTTGGCCCTTGAAGATGGTCTCCTTGATTGCCCCTACTCAAGGGTCCTGCATCTGTGCCACCTCACCTTGCAAACTGCTGGTGACAAAGATGCTTTAATAAGAGGGCATTCCAAAGGCCTAGGGGTCTTTAGAGATTTCACACTGGGATTCATCACTCTTTGAAATGCCAGGCCCACAGTTTGTCTGACTTCTCCTTCGGCTCCCTCCCTGACCCTCCCTTCAGCATGCCAATGAGCTCTGGGGCTGTTTGCAGTCCTTGCCCAAGGAAATCAACTGAACAGAGAAAGGTAAATATTGAGATACACAAAGATGGGTAGGATTACGTATTCAAGGCTGCTCTTTCAGAGGACCCAAGGTTGGTTCCCCACACAGCAGCCATACAACTCAGTCTCAGGAGCTCTGACACCATTTTCTGACAGGCACACACATGGTACGCAGACGTGCATGCACTCAAGACACACAAACACACAAGAATATAATTAAAAATCTCAAGCCAGGAACTAGAGATGGCTCAGAAGCTAAACGCACTGGCTGCTCTTCCAGAGGTCCTGAGGTTCAATTCCCAGCACCCATGTGGTGGTCCACAACCATCTATAATGAGATCTGGTGCCCTCTTCTGGCCTGAAGGCACACATGTAGTCAGATCACTGTATGCATAATAAATAAATCTTTAAAAAAAGAATCTCAAGACAGAAAAATCTGCCTGCCTCTGCCTCCCAAGTACTGGGATTAAAGGTGTGCGCCACCACTGCCCAGCAAACCAGTATTTCTTTTAAATTATTTCTTCCTATCCATGAATATGGGATACCCTCTATTTACTTAGGTCCTTTAAAATATTTATTATGTGTATGTGTGTGTGCTCCTGAGTGTATATACGTGCACCTCATGCCTGCAAGAGCCCAGAGAGGCCTGAAGAGGATTTCAGGTCCCCAAAACTAATGTTGTGGGTGGTTGTGATCTACTGTGCGAGTGCTGGGGCCTGGACTCTGGACGGCTGCAAGAGCGGTAAAGGACAATGCTGAGCCGTGTCTCCAGCCCCTCAGGTCCTTCCTAACGTCGCCCTGCTTCTGTGGATTTCTATCTGAGGCTCTTACACGCAATTGTTACATTTTCTCCTAAGTATATTACAGCATTTCTTGATATCTTATAACATAAATTGTCCTTTTTTGAGGTATATTTGATGATTGATTCAATTTATGCAATGCAACTACATTTACAAATTGATCTTGTAGCCAGCCTCCATACTAAATGATCTTGCTTGTCAAACTATTTGACCATTGGTTCAATTAAATGTTCTTTCTAGATAAGCTTTATATTATCAGTGTATTATGCCAGAGCTGGAGAGATGGTCCTGCAATTAAGAACATTTAATGCTCTTGAAGACAACCAGCATTCAGTTCCCAGCACACAGCCGCTCACAACCAGCTATAATGCTACTTCTGGGGCTTTCTTTCTCTCTCTCTCCTTGTGTGTATGCATGTCCTGGGTAGGCTTTGTATGTGTGATTCTCCTGCCTCAACTCCCTGAGTAGCTGTGCCACCAAGTCTAGCTTTTATTTTTTAATAATTTTATTCTTATGGGTATTTTGTTTGCATGTATAACCATGTACCACAAGTGTGTATCTAGTAGCTGTGGAGGCCAAAAGAGGGCATCTCATCCTCCAGAACTGGAGTTACGAATGGCTGTGAACTGCCTACAGGTTCTGAGAATCAAAACCCAGCCAGGTCCTCTAGAAAGGAGCCAGTACTCAGAGAGACTGCTGCGCCATCTCTCCAGCAACTTGAGGTTTTTGTTTTTGATTTTTTTTTTTCCTTTTAACCAGTTTGAGTTATATAATTCTGCTCATCTTTGTGCATCTCTCTACTGAGAAAACTTTTGTATTGGCTAAAATGACAAAATAATGGCAGGCTGGCTTAGAACTCGATACGTAGCCCAGTTGGGAACATCACCATCACAGGTCTCATTCCAAAGATACTCTAATGTCTCCCATTACATGTGCTTATTATAGGATTTTGTTAGATGCATTTTATAGTTAAGAAAACATCCGAGTTGAATGCGGTAGCACATCTCCATAATTGCATCATGTGGCCAAAGCAAGAAGATTGTGAGTTCAAGGTCAGCCTGGGCTACATAGTGAGTTAGGGACACCCTGTCTCAAAATTGAAAGGAAAGAAGAGAAGATAGTGGTAGGTTGGGGAAAAGAGTAGACAGGGGAGTGGAGGGGAGAGAAGGAGTTTTTTCTATTTTTTATTTAATCTTTTAAGTCATGTCAATTTACCAGATAATCTTATATATAATAATAAATGATATGTAGTTTTTCCTTTAATATTTCAATGTGGGCTATATTAATATAGAACCCTACGTGTATTCCTGTGGTAAATATCAAAACTATAAAATAGCATACAAACACCCATTATAAATACTGTAGTCACAGTCTGAAGGTCTTAAAGGCCAAGATAAGAAGAGTTAATATAGAAACAACCAAGGGCCTACTGAAGGGCCTCGATGGGGAACTGATAGACATTCAGATCCCACCAGCTCACGTCACAAAACGTGAAGGGAACAGACCAAGCCGTCTGTGCTGGAAGAATGAACACGTTCTCCACAGAGACTGTCCTGTGCTCTCTTTCATTTTCCAGCTTCCAGAACAGTCCAATAATTCTATATGTGCCTGCTCATACAACACTCTTTACAAAGGCGTCTCAAATGTGGTCTGCCTATAAAGAATAACAACATATGAATCACGAGGGGCCCCCTGAAAGAACAGTGACTTGTTGATGTCCCCAGTGTACCCCAAACCCTTTCCCCACCCCACCCCCATTGCAAAGGTCAGCTTAGACACTAGTAGGAACCAAACACTTTCTCCTCCCGCAGACAAAAACCCTATGAAGACACAGCCAATCTGGTTTCTCAGAATGCAAGCTCCTGGGTGACCTCACCATCGTTCAGGGAGTAAGACATTAAAGCAAGAGTGCCAGAGGCCCCGAGATGATCAGAATCTGATCCAAGATTCTAGTCAAGAGCAAAGTGGGTTCCCAATGTCCTCAAACTCTCTGTGCAGCAGCTTATGCTCCCAGCTACACTGTGCATTCATGTACATAAGTGCACACACACATATGTACATAAGTATGCACACACATACACACACATACATGTACATATGTGCACACATACATATGTACATAAGTGCACACACATATATACATGAGTGCACACACACATATATACATGAGTGCACACACACATATATACTTGAGTGCACACATACATGTGGCCATGATTGTACATATACACATATACACATGAGTACCTCAGCCTAGGATACTTGCCCAGGGACAAAGTTACTAGACCCTGCCATTTCCTCCCCTAGATCGTCACCCCAGATATAGTTCATCACCCAACAGCACTGCACCATTCTGGCTCATGACCCCCAAATAAGGCTGGTGGACCCTCTCTTCTCACCTATGAAGCCATGAAGTTCACCATGAAGTTGAGTCATGCTGAAACTCTCTCCTCCAAGTCCAGAGTCTATGGCTACACAACCCACTCAGGGCCAGTCTAAAGAGATTCAGCCTTCTAGGTTGCATGAAGTGGCAAGGGTACACCGCCTCTCAAATTCTCTCCAAAATCAGTTCATCTGTCCCCTTCCCTGCAGACCTGAAGCTCTGCCTCAGTACTCCAATGTCCAAAGTTTCATGGCACTGAATCAGACCATAGTGAAGAGTGACTTGGGTGACCAATCATGAATGAGCTCAGGAGAAAGGGCCACCTAAGCCATTTACTGCGTAAGCGCCAACCAGCGCCAACCAGCTCAGAACACATCCAACTAACGCGCGTGAGCAAATGGCTGAGGACCTGACCCAGCAATTAGCTTCACGTACTGTCCCGTTACTAGTCAGCTCACTTGTGTGAGCCAACGCGGATGCAGTGAACGGTTCCTTTAGCCCAAGCGGTAAAAAGGCCAAGCACTGGAGCTGGAGAGCTGACTCAGCTGTGAAGGGAACTTGCTGCTCAGCAGAGGACTGGAGTTCTGGTCCCAGTGGGCGGCTCACAACCTCCCGACACTCCAGCTCGGGGGAATTGCATGCCCTTCTCTGGTCTCCATAAACAGCAGAATGCATATGCACACATGTGCACATGCACACACGTATACACATAAATTTAAAAAAAATAAATAAATCTTTTAAAAACACAAGCTAAGAACCTTTCAAGTCTCAGAGAGTGGAAGCGTGGCATTTGGCTCCCTGAACGTGTTTCTCCCACGTGTCTGATGGCTCCATTCAAGAAGTCAGGATAACACAGCCGAGCCCCAGAAAGGTTCAGACCTGGCCATCCTGTTGGGGGCCGACTTTTAGCAGAAAGCGGCTATCAGCTTTGCAGCCATCTTGAGCCATATACCCTGACATGAGACTTGGATTACAATAGCCTACGACAGCTGAGCACACTCCAATAATCTTGGTTTAGATACCTTGGGTGTGTGAGATTAAAGGTGTGTGAGATTAAAGGTGTGTAACTTAAGAGTGTGACTTAGAAGTGTAGAGATCAGATTTAGAGACAAGACCTAAGGGCATGATTAAAGGTGTGACCAAAAGGCATGGCTTAGAAGTGAGAGATATAAAAGGCAGAGGCAGACGGTAGAGAATCAGACTCTTTAGATATACTCTTTAGGGAGACTCTTTAGAGGGTACAGCTAGACTTGGGACTTGGACTAGAAGAGAGACTGAAGAATAAATGGGATTGAATCACACTCTACCTGGTCTCCATTCTTCGAGTCTCTCCTCACTCTCTCTCTTGCTGAACCCCGACCCTCGGACCGGAGCAGCAGCTTGGGCCGGGCTACAATGGCCACCAAATGCAGGGCAGCCCGGGCCTCAACATTTTGCTCAGGCCGCAACATTTTTGGCCGCCCAAACATGGGGCTAGTGAGGGTCCCAACACCATCCCTCCCCTCCTGAACTTTCTGTGCGTCTTCTCCTGTGTTTTGGACCAGCACGCCGGCCTCTACCTGATGTCCCTGCCATGGATATTTCTTCTCAAGGATTTTCTGCATTCCTTGCCTGGCTGCTTTTCTGAAAGGTGAGTGGGGTCATGTCAGTCACATCCTCACTGCCCACAGGAGTCTCTACAGTGGCCATTTGCTCTGTGTATTTACTGGCCACGTAAGAGTGGCTTTTAAGAGCTGGGTATGGCAGCACACACCTTTAATCCCAGCACTCGGATATCTTCGGTCTACAGAGCGAGTGCCAGACAGCCAGGGTGGTTACATAGAGAAGCAGTGTGGAAAAACAAAAAAGATTGTCTTTCAAAAACTCCTGCAGCAAAATAATCTCCAAAATCCTCAGCCTAAAGTCACAATTCTTGCCTAGTATCCAGGCACCACACACACACCAACCTGACCTGAACCCTCATCACCATCCTGACCTGGCTTACTTAGACATTGAGTACCGTTACGTACTACGTAGGAAACGCCCATTGTGGACAGAATTCCCCTCCCTTTCCGGTAGCTCAACCTGCGTGCCTGTCCTGTGAGGGCCACCTCAGCATTGTCTCCTCTAGGCAGCCCTTACAATGTCAGCCCCGACTATTCTCTTCCTAAATGTCCTATATTCCTATTGTATTTCTAGCGTGTGATCAACTGGTACCTAGAGCGTGGCTGTGTGTGATCATTTCTTATGTCTTATTGTTTATCTAGCCATCCTCCCCTGACAAGAGACTCAACATGTGTTGGGGGCTGACTTTTAGCAGAAAGCAGCTATTAGCTTTGCAGCCATCTTGAGCCATATACCCTGACATGTGACTTGGATTACAATAGCCTATAACAGCTGAGCACACTCTGATAATCTTGGTTTAGATACCTTGAGATTAAAGGTGCATGAGATTAAAGGTGTGTGAGATTAAAGGTGTGTAATTTAAGAGTGACTTAGAAGTGTAGAGATCAGATTTAGAGACAAGACCTAAGGGCATGATTAAAGGTGTGACCAAAAGGCATGGCTTAGAAGTGAGACATATAAAAGGCAGAGACAGAACAGAACAGAGAATCAGACACAGCAGAGAGAAGACAGAGAAGGAGACACTTTAGACTCAGTCAGAGAGAATCAGAGAAGATCTGAGAGAACCTGAGAAGACAGAGAGAGAATCAGACAGGAATTAGACATTAGGTAGCAGGCACTTGGAACTCAAGACTTAGGACTTAGACTAAGAAGAGACTGAAGAATAAACGGGATTGAAACACACTGTCTGGTCTCCATTCTTCGAGTCCGACCTCACTCTCTCTCTCTTGCTGAACCCCGACCCGCGGACCGGAGCAGCAGCTTGGGCTGGGATAGAGTGGCTGCCCCAAACGTGGGGCAGCCCAGGCCTCAACATTTTGCTCGGGCCTCGACATTTTTTGGCCGCCCGAACGTGGGGCTAGTGTGGTTCTCAACAAACATGTTGGCATGTAAGGACCATGTGTCCAAGGACTCTCTGTTGTGACAGGGCCCCAGAGCTTCCCACAAATGACTCCACAGTGGAGGCTCCGCTCAGGCTATAAAACTCAGCATAACACAGGACAGACCCCATGCCAAAACTAAAACGAAAGCCCAATCCATCAAAGTCCATAGTTCCGGAAGTGTCTCTAAATGTACTAACCTTGTGTTTGAGCTTCTGTGGTTATACTTCAGCTAACTGTTCTTGTTAGCTGAGGTATGTCAACACGGGGCACGATTTAAGCTCATCCTGAAAAAGGCTTGGGGCTACCCTGGGATCCTGAATACCCATGTCTGAGCAGTCTTCTCTGGTGAGTATCCGACAACACTGTATGACTTGCAACCCAGCCTACCTGGCATAGGGCCATGATACAGTAGGCCGTCGTTGCATGGTATGAGTGGGTCAACAACTACAGACACTGACAGAAGAGTGGGCCTCAAGGCTCAACTATAAATGAATACACAGCAGCTAGTATAAAAATATACTTAAAAGATATGTGCTCCAGCCAGGCAGCGGTGGTACACACCTTTGATCCTAGCACTTGGGAGGCAGGGGCAGGCGGATCTCTGGGTTCAAGGTCTACAGAGTGAGATCCAGGACAACTGGGACTACACAAAGAAACTCTGTCTTGAAAAGAAAGAAAGAAAGAAAGAAAGAAAGAAAGAAAGAAAGAAAGAAAGAAAGAAAGAAAGAAAGAAAACAAAGAAGATAAACATTATGACTGTGCCTCTCTAGAGTCCCCCGCCTTCCCTGCCCTCTAAGCGCACAGTGGGTCTTGTCTTCTCCCCTACTGTTGTGTAAGTGAATCCACACTTATCCCAAATTGCCCTCTCCCAAGCTGGGTTTTCTTTCTGTATTCTATGTCTCACAAGATATAACCAATAGGAGCACACCTATCCAGGCTAGAAGCTGGGCCTTTGTCCTTCACAGCCTGTTCAATGCACATACCTGTCACACGCATCCACAATTCTAAAACTGTGGCCTCTGTCATCTCTGCTATGACGATCTCCTTCTCCAGCTGCTGCCACCACAACCTCCCTCCCACCTCATCTACTGCCTGGGTTCTCACCATCACCTCCTTCACCATGGCAGCACGGTCGGTCGAGGCATTTTGACACAAGGCCTCCTCCTCATTCCTCACGGGGTTCAGAATGAACTTCAGAGAACAATCGTGGTCTTTCACAATCCCACCGTTGCCCTGGAGACTTCATTACCGTATAAATGACATACTTGCTTCAGCCTAAACGCCTGATGCTCTTCGGCTTGGTGAAGTGTGTCAGCCTAAAGTACGCATCTATCGCCACCTTGTCTCTCCTAAGCCTAGCTCTGTCCCCGATCGTCCTGTGACCAGTTGTCTTCTGAGCAGCTCTTCCTGTCTGTCTTCCCCACACAGTGTGTGCTGGTCAGTGTTATAGCCAGACGAGGGGAAAGCACGCTGATTTATCAGTTATTTATTATTTCCTATAGTATAAATCATCCCTCCATGAGACTTCCCACTATTGCAGGGGTATAGAGTCATCTCCTGTGAGACACAACAGACCAATTCAAAGGCCTAGATGAGGGTAAAACGTGGGAGCTGGAAGCTCTGAACAGTGTAATATAATTTATTTGTGTTGCCGGGCAGTGGTGGCGCACGCCTTTAATCCCAGCACTTGGGAGTCAGAGGCAGGCAGATTTCTGAGTTCGAGGCCAGCCTGGTCTACCGAGTGAGTTCCAGGACAGCCAGGGCTACACAGAGAAACCCTGTCTCAAAAAACCAAAAAAAAAAAAAAAATTGTGTTATTTAATTTTTATAATAGCCAAGTTGAATAACTGAGTCACAAACTTTCTGAGCAGCTTTGTGAAGTTCAACTCCTTGAAAAACAAGATGGCCCCTTAGCTCCATTGTCTTAACACCTAGCACTCGGCAGGCGCTCAGAGGTGAGCTGCAAATAAATGAAGCTACCGACAGCTGTGTGCTTCCTCGCCTTCCATCTCTAATGCTAAGCATGGCTCTTTCCTTCCATCACTCCTTTTCCTCCCTGGGAGGGAGGAGACACAGCCCAGACCCCTGCAGAGATGATGGAAAGTCAGGAGGACTGAGGGGGAGAAAAGCCTGGCACCCAGGAAGGAGGAAAGAAAGACAGACCACTGCTTACCTGTGAGTCCTCGGGTTCCTGTGTGGGAAAACTCCAGGCAATGAGACAAAAGAAAAGGCAGGAGGCCTGTGAAGGGAGGGCCTGCAAGCACGCTGCCAGCAGGAATTTAGGGTACTAGAAAGCAAAAACCTCCAGAACACAGTCAGTGTGGAGGAACCCCTAGAGGATAAGGAGCCCAAGCAAGACAGCCCCACTTTGGGATGAATGATTCTCCTCCACGAGTCTTCACAGGACAAAGTTCAGAAGCAATCAGTTCAACACCAGGCCTCATACGTGATGCCTAAGAACATGATATTCAAACTAGACATGAGACAATGAAGATAAGAAGGCAGAACCTCTCCAGTAAGACCACACTACAGCCATTGAATTCTCTCAGCAAAGTAAACGTCCTTTGGAAAGAAAAGTCCAAAAACTAGAAATTACCCGTAAGTCACTCTCATTTCACATTATATAAAAAGAACGTGATGTAATCATCAGATGATGTCCTTTGGTTAAGCCTTAGTCAGAACCTGCAAGTCATTTACACAGTCTTTGGACCAAGGTGGCCTCTAGTAACTCCTGCAGGGTCCCCTTCAGAGAGAATGAGGACAGGGGCCACTGTCAGTAATACCCTGCCAGTTTCACTGCAGATCCATGATGGACACAGTGCCCGTTGTACGTTAGGTCCAGTTTCACTGCAGGTTAATGGCAGGTGTGCTGCCCGTTGTACAGTAGGTTCTCATGAGGTCATCAGCAAGATTCTGCTTTTCCAAGTCTGAGACACTAACAAGATCAAACTCTTCAAGATAGAGAGATCGAGCACTGACGAGCACTCAGGCTCAATTCCCAGGCCCACGTGGCAGCTCACAACCAAGAGATCTAACACCCTCTTCTGGCCTTTGAGAGTACCAAACGTACTTGTGCATAGACCTACACATAGGCAAAGCACACGCACAGACATAATAAAATGAAAAGATCTGGTTTCTGAACCCATGAGACCTTTGACAAACTACAAATCCAGGGAGTATCCCAATCCTGAAGTTCAAGGTGAAAACCACAACTTTAGATGTCTACCTCTTGACCAGTGAAGAACTTACCACTTGAATATGTCTAGTCACACGAGCAGCCATGATTACGAAAGCTGTTGGTAGCTGCTCCTATGTCCACTGCAGCCTTCGCCGTGACCAGCTTCAAGAGAGGGTGTTACTCTCTTGAAGGTTAAATCACCTTCCTGAAGGCCTAATTCATGACTTCCCTTAAAACTAGAACAAACAAGTTATATAAAGATATAAAACACCTGAGTTCATACAGACAGAACTGGACAGGAAGAGAGCACCCAGTGCTCTCTGTGCTGTGACTTTGGGGAAGCCAAGCTTCCAAATGGCTTCCATTAGAGTTGAACTCACTGTGTATCCCACTATGACAGAGGCCATGGTGTGCATTCACAAGTTAGAGGGGATGTGGGGAGCTGGAGAGATGGCCCAGTGGTTAAGAGCACTGGTTGATCTTACAGAGGACCCAGGTTCAGTTCCCAGCACCTATATGGTGGCTTCCAACTTCTATAATGCCAGTACCTGGGGATGAGATACTCTCTCCTGACCTCCAAGGGCAACGTGGATACACTTGATACACAAGCATATATGCAAGCAAACATTCATACACACACAATAAAATTAAATTTTTTTTCAATAGGGAAGGTTAGCCTATGCGTAGGCTTCAATTTAAAAAAAAAAAACAAAACTTATTTTTGATAGGGTTTTTTTAAATGTTTTAACCTACAACCCACCAGAGGTAGTGGGAAAGAAAGGCTCTTAGGATACGGGGAAAGTGGACCTGTTCTTTGGAATAATCTAATCTGTGATGTTAGGATATTAGTTTACACAAATCAGCAGTGACAGCTCCATCTACATATAAACACCATTTACGAATCAGCAACAGTAGGTCAGTGAGTCAATCCAGAAGAAGCCTCAAGGTTCTGTTGTATGTTGTTTAGAAGTAGTTTCTTGGGGCCATTTTAATCTTCAATTGTCAGGACAGTAAATACGAATCAGCAGCAGTTGTACAACCCAGCAGAAACAGCCAGGCCTCCGCTGAGTTAGTAGGAGTGACCAGGACCAAAAGACTGCAGAAGTTCTCTGTCATGCCTCTCTCAATGAAGTGAAGAGAGGCAAAGGCGAGAGACCAATACAGCCATTGTAAAACTATCTATGTAAGCAATTTACTGTATGTGGAGTCCTAGTTATACTCCCTCAAAACGTCACGTGTCCTCCCCCAGGGTCTTGCTTCAGCCAAACCCCATGTGTGTCTGTCTTAGCAAAACTCCACGTGAATCTGTATCAGCTGATGCCAC
>NC_047665.1:3880000-3917500 GCF_011762505.2 Arvicanthis niloticus | reverse complement strand
CTTGATACAGGTCTCAGTGGGAGTTAGGGGAGCCCAAGAGCTCTGCTCACTCTGAGGACATCTCTACAGACTCAGGGCCTTGACATGGAAGGTGAGAAGAGCAGGCAGCCACAACAGGCTGTGTGCATTTCCCTATCTCCAGCATAGACTTTTCTGGGTCCTGTGCTTTCACTCATTAAAGACACCATGTCTATGAATTCTTCTTTCCCTCCCTCCCTCCCTCATTCCCTCCCTCCTTCTCCCCTCCCTTCCTCTTCCCACTTCCTCACTCCTTCCCTTCCTCCTTCCCTTCCTCCTTCCTTCTCCATTTCTCTTCCTTCCTCCCTCCCTCCTTCCTTCCCTCATTCCCTCCCTCTTTCCTCAATAAATCTTCCTTCTGTCCTTCCCTCCCTCTTTCCCTCCCTCCCTCCCTCCCTCCCTCCCCTCTCCTCTTATTGACTTCTTACCCCTGAAGTCCCATCTGGCATTTTGCTCCCCAGGGACACCAAGGACAGGCTCACTTTGCCCACTGGTGGTGTCTCAGCCAGCCTGTTGATGGAACTGTCTCCTAAGGCCTGACTACCTACTTCCTCAGCACACTCTGTTGGTGTTTGTAGGTTGGTCTCTGGGCTCACTGCACTCTTGTTGACAGTCTGACTACCTGCTGCCTGCGCTCTCCAGTTTCTCTTTCAGTATTTTTCTTAAAACATTTTTATTTTTTCATTTTTTTATTTTTATGGGTATGGATGTTTTGCCTGAACGTATGTTTTATGTGCCATGTACATGCAGTACCTGCAGAGGCCAGGAGAGGGCTTCAGGTGCCCTGAAACTGGAGTCAGGGGCTGTGGTGAGCTGTCATATGGGTGCTGGGCACTGAATCTGAGTCTTACACAAGAACAGCTGGTGGTCTTAACCGATGAGCTCAAACCTATTTTGTGTCTGTAGTGAGCTTGTGTGTCTGTGTGTGCATGTGCGTGTGTGTGTGTGTGTGCATGTGTGTGCACATGCATGTGTGTGTGTACGTTAGTTTGAATGAGAAAGAGAATGGACCATAGGTTCATATATTTGAATGGTAGCTCCCTTGACTGTAGAACTATTGGAAAGGAGGCGTGGCCTTGGAGAAGGTGTGTCACAGGGGATGGACACTGAGGTTTTCAAAAGTTCCCACCAGGTCCAGTCTTGCTCTTTGCCACCTGGTTATTATATCAATATGTAAGCTTTCAGCCACTGCCCCAGCACCACACTGGCCTGTCAGCTGCCACAGTTTGTACAGTGATGGTCATAGACTCAACATCTGAAACTGTAAGCACCCAGTTAATGCTTTCTTTTTATAAGTTGCCTTAGACATATGAGGTAGAAGTTACTGGTTGTGTTATGTGATGCAGACTCACGTGTTTTGCTGAGGTGAGACCCGTGGAGGACACGTGAATGTTTGGAGGGAGTGTAAATAGGACTCAGTGGACAGTAATGGAGGCTTGCAAAGCTAGCCTTGAAATGCTTCATTGGTCTTGTGTCTTTGCTGATCTTCATGTCTTTAAAGAGGGATGGCAGAGAACGTCTCCTGGGTCCTGGCTGGTTCTGGTCGTTCCTGCTGACTCCTGGTGATTTACTGGAGGTCTGGCTGTTTCTGCTGGATCCTGCCACTGCTGATGATTCATGTTCGGTGTCCTGACACTACTGAACTGGAATGCTGGCATTCTAACAACAGAGATTGGAGTCGCCCCCAAAGAGCTACCCTAAACAGGTCCACATCCCCTGGTCCTATTTACCGTCTTTTCTCCACTGCCTTTGGACAGTGGGCTAGAAGGGGGACTGAAGGGTTTGAGAACCCTTATTAAAAGTAGATTTTAAAAAAAATCTAAGCCTACAGACATGGTGTCTCTTCACAGCAATAGAAAAATATCTAAGACAGTGGCTGTATCTGAAATTGTATGCTCATGCTTGTGGGGGCCCCAGGTTGGCATCTGAAATCGTTCATACTGGCTCTCCCACCTTATTCCCCGAGGCAGGGTCTCTCAATCAAACTCAGAGCTTGGAAATGCAGCTGACCTTGGTAGCCGGCTTTCTCGGAGGATCCCTGTGCCTCAGTTATTTATTTTTATTGGCGCGATGAAACGACATGACCGAGGAAACCTACAAGAGAAAGCATTTGATGGGGGCCTTCCTTACAGTTTCAGAGAACCAGTCCACAGTCAGCATGGTGGAAAGAGAGGTGTCAGGCAAGCCTGGTGTTGGAGTGGTGGCTGAGAGCTCACATATGATCCTCGGTTGCAGACACAGGCTAGAGGAATTACAAGGAGGAATCGGACCTGGGTGAGGCCCTTGGGGCATACAGGCTCAAAATTGAAAGGGACACTTGCTTTCATGATGGTGACCATCCTGGGGCTTCTATTGCTATGCATAGATACTATGACCATGGCAACTCATAAAGGAACACATTTAATTGGGGCTGACTTGCAGTTTAGAGGATTGGTTCATTATCATCATGGAGGCATGCAGGCGGGCTTGGTACTGGAGAAGGACCTGAGAGTTCCAAAGACAGCAGGAAGAGACCCTGGGCCTGGCTTGAGATTCTGAAACTTCAAAGCCCGCCCCTCAGTGATGCACTTCCTCCAACAAAGCCACACCTCCTAACAATGCCACTCCCTGAGTCTTTGGGTTACTTTTATTCAAACCACCACAGTGCTCTTGAGAGCCAAGGTCTAGGGCCTTCTTTTTAAAAATTTAAACAGTAGGCACATTACTATCTTTTCTGAGTTCTGGTATTGTCCCAAGAAGAACAATAAATCTTAGTCAAGTCAACCCAAAGAACCATTAAGAATAACACAGGATGTGGGCTTGGGACCACATTTAATATGGTTCTGTATGTGGTGGAAGATGACAAAATACTTCCCATCATAACCAAGGGATGAAAATTGCTGGTATCTAGGTATTTTCTCTCTTCCTCTCCCTTTCCCTCCCTCCCCCACCTCTGCCCCTGTGATGAAAATTCCTAGTATCTAGGCAGATTCCTCTCTCTCTCTCTCTCTCTCTCTCTCTCTCTCTCTCTCTCTCTCTCTCTCGCTCTCTTGCTCTCTCCCAAACATGCACACACACACACACACACACACACACACACACACACACACACACACACATCCTTAATGGCTCATGGATATAGTGAACTGGTTTAGATGGAGTGTTATAACTTCTTGACTTCTTAAGTCAGCTTGTAAACTCAGACCTGGCACTAATCATTTGTACTATAGAAAAGCAAACAGAGACCCATGTCCTTAAGGAAGAAGAGAGTTCTGACATCCTCATGTGTGAAATGAGACTTGCATTGGTGAACATGGGTCTCCCTTCTTGAAATTAGAGGAAAGTGCACTAGGAATTTAGCAGTGTATCAGCTGGCTGTCTGAATCGTCAAGAGTTCTTAAAACACAAACATCTTAAGTTGTAGGCCCCCACTAACTTGCTTTGTTTGTTGCTTTTAATGACCAGAGAATATTAAGGCTTTTGTATGGAACAAACACTCAGTAGGTCTGAAAATCATCCACTGTGGAATTCTACGTTTCACACCTTGAATGCCTAGCTCATCCATCCCCGAAGCCATCGTTACTGTTTCTCTGCTGCTTCCTAGAGAGAGGAACATTCCACCTGGAAATGAACCCTCATCTTGTCCAACAAGGTCAAGTCATGGCTAAAGCCCAGTGAAGCCAGGTCGCAGGCATGTCAGAAGACAGGGCAACTCCAGTCATTTGTGTTCTCTTTCTCTCTTCTCTCTTCTCTCTTCTCTCTTCTCTCTTCTCTCTTCTCTCTTCTCTCTTCTCTCTTCTCTCTTCTCTCTTCTCTCTTCTCTCCCCTCCCCCTCCTCCCCTCCCCCCTCCCCCTTCTCCCTTCCCCCTCCCCCTCCCATCTCCTCTCTCTCTCTCTCTCTCTCTCTCTCTCTCTCTCTCTCTCTCTCTCTCTCTCTCTCCAGGGTTTCTCTGTATAGCCCTGACTGTCCTGGAACTCAGTCTGTAGACCAGGGTCCTGTCTCTTTCTGGTAATTCTAAGGAAAGTTTACTCTAGTCCATACTTCCTGGCATCTCACTGCTTCTGGTTCCTTGGATATTGTCATCCCTGCGGAACAGTGGTGTGTGTCTTCCAAGTCATCTTGCAAACCACAAGTTCTCAAGCAGGGAAGCATCTGAGAAGGACATGCTTGCTTTTTCAAAACACATATGCCTGAGACTAACTCCACTGCCTGTCAGTTTCTCTCGAGGGACTAAAGGGTGTGGGGGTGAGTGGGCTGGGGTGTATTTCTTAAGCATATTTCTGCTTAACTAATGGTTTTTGTGATTAGCAAATTTTTCAGACTTCATAAATGGAATTATCTTTGGGGAAAATGATAACTTTTGTTTTTAAGTATTGACAAGCAAGTAATAAATAAATAAATAAATAAATAAAGATTAAGCAAACCACTTCTTGCCTTCTATTGACCCCAGTATTCTGTTAAATTAAGATGAGAAGCCTCTGGACAGGAAAGGAAGAGCCAAAGAATAAAGGCCTTTAAATTGATAAATTTGAAGCTTTTTCTTTTCCAATTTCAATATGAATGGAGTTTCAATGTAGACAGGCCACAGAAGAGATGCCTGTTCAACTTCAATCAGCACTTTGGAATTACTAACTCTAAAACATTTTTTTTTTAAAATAATGGTTACAGTACTGAATATGGAGCTCGAAAAAAACTTGACAACAGGAAAAGGCTTCTGGATATACTGCAACCCCAACTTTATTAAAACCCAAACACCTAAGAAGCAGAGGAGGTTCCGGCAGCACAGGACTTCCCTGTGGCCTTTGGACTGTGCTTGCAGGAACGCACTCAGAGCCAACAAGCGGTGCCGAATTCACCTCAGCTCAGGTCAAAGGCTATGGCGTATTAGAAACGGCAGTGATTACACTACACGTACGACATTTTCTGTTCTTATAGAAACACATGGCTTCTTGTGGAAAGCAAAAACATTTACTTTTTAAATTTGATTTTGGATGTTCGCGTGTGCCCATGTGTAGAGACCGCGGAGGTTTATACCAGAGTCTTCCTTGATCCTTTCCATCTTAGGTTTCCAGGCAGTGTCTCCCACGGAACCCAGAGCTCACCAGTTGCTGGACTGGCTGGCCAGCAAACCCTGAGATCCTTTTGGCTCAGTGTTCCCACTGCAGAGTGGGGACTGCCACACCCAGCTTTTTATGTAGGTGAAAGGTGACACAGACAGCTTCTTGAACTTATATAACAAGTATTTTACTAAGTGCACGATCTCTCCAGCTGGAAAATAGACAATAATCTCTTCATTCTTCACTCCTCAACTTGTAAGTATCAAGTTGCTCTATCTTTTTTGTATTGTATTGTACTGTATTAGAATGTTTGGTTTTAAAATGTGCTATCTGAATTACTGACTTGAGTCTCACTTGAAAAAAAAAATCTTCAATGATTTTTGACATGGAAATAGGACAGCATTTCCAAAGCTTTTTGAGATGACTGTAGGCTTAGATTTTCCAAAACCTACTTTAATAAGGGTTCTCAAATGCTTCAATCTCCCTTCTAGGCCACCGTCCAAAGGTAGGGGAGAGATGATGGTAAACAGGCAAGGGGATGTGGACCTCTTTGGGAGCAGCGATTTCGGGCTATTCTAATCTCCTTTGTCAGGGTACCAGCAGTCCAATTCAGTCAGATACCAACAGTCGGGTTCAAAAATGTCACCAAACATGAATCAGCAGCAGCGGCATGATCCAGCAGAAACAGCCAGGCCTCGGCAGAATCGGCACGGGTCAGCCGGAGCAACCAGTACTCATGTCGTTGGTATTACATTACCTAGAGAGGCTTTCTCAGTATTGACCATTATAAAATTAAGTCATCGATCAACTCTAGAAAACCATTGATGATGCAGAACCAAGTATGCAGCCTGGGTTTAATTTTTATGAAAAATAAACACACCCATCTCATCAGTATACAAATTTACTTACATTTTTAAGAAATGGTAAAATTGTTTGCATACAATCGCTTTAATTGAATTTCTTAGATTGATTTCTCCATTTATTTTATATATCTGTATTCCTGGGGGGGGGGGTCACATAAAAACTTTTTGGTCAATAACAGATTGTGAGAGAAGCTGATAAACCTGCTCTAAAGTAACTGTTAACCAAATCACTAACCCACAGAACAGCTCAGGCTTCAGAAAATTTCCCAAGATCATCACTTTTCTTCCAGAACATCATAGTTTTGAATACTGATTTCAAATACTAACAGCACCTATGTATTCTTGCAGATCCTCTTAAATACAAATACACATAGGTGCACACCTTTCATCTGTATGTGTATGCACATACACAGAGGCACACTCAAGTATGTACTGGGACACCTGAGTCATGCATAAAAACATTCATTGCCCTGTGGACATTTTTCTCGGCACCTTCCTCTGCTCTCTAACCCTCTGATGTATGGGCCTCATTGTAAGCATGGTTTTGGTCTCTAGCTTTGAGAGATTATAGGAGAATCAATTACAGAATTACAGAGCTCTGGTTCCTGTAGTCTCAACGCCTGCCTCTCTGTGTGCACATAGAGTTTATAATGTCAGTCAGCAGCTGGCTTCCAGGCTATCTGTGTGAGCGGGTCATGGTGGGCACCAGCTGCCTAACTGTACACACTAGCCTTGAGACATCTTTGTGTTTAAAAATAAAGCACTTTAAGAATAAAATGAATTTATTCTATAGGCTCAAAGTCAGAGAACATAGCCAGATAATCTATACAAATGAAAAAGATTAATGTTTAATCCTATCAAACAAGGACAAACATGATAAAAAATCAGCAACCTTTTCCCATAAAAATGCCAGGGACAGGCAGAAACTAATCACAGTATTCAGAACACTGATGGCAAGTATTCTATCACAAATTGCTGGGAGACCTTCAATTCAAGTCAGAAATAAGACAGGGATAGTTGATTTCATTATCATTTAACATATTCAACATATTTAACATATGGCTCTTATAACATATGCAATAAGGCTCTGATGGTTAGCTTTAATAGTACACTTGACACACCTGGAGAAGAGAAACTCAATGAAAGATTATCTATATCCAGTTGGCCTGTAGACATGTCTGTGGGGGACTGTCTTAATTATTTAATTGATATGGAAAGATGAAGCCTACTATGGGCAGCACCATTCCCTAGACAGGTGGTCCTTAACTGTGTAAGAGTAGGCAAGCACCACACATGTATTTCTCTCTGTTGCTGTCTGTGGATGTGATGTTGGGAGACCATACCAACTCCATCTTGGGTTCAAACTCCAACTTGGGTTCAAGCTCCATCTTAGAGAACCTGACTTAAGGTTGAACTCAAGCTAAACACCATGACTGTATCTAGCACTGGTCTCTAGGTCATTCCCTAACAACCACCCATTAGGAAGAAAGTAGAATTTACAGTTGTACCTAAAGATATTCACTTCTGAAAGTTTATGGTTTGACTCACAGCACCAGCCAATCATTTTAAAGAACAACAAGTTCCATAATGGCCAACCCCCCATGAGATGTGTGCCAAGCTGGATACTTCCTCACTTGTTTACTTACCTCTATAAATGCTTGCTTGAAACTGGATTCAGGGCTTCACCCTCCTGCCCTGCTGCATTGGTGATGATGGTTATGGCCCAGGCTCGAACTTGAATAAAGACCCCTGTGTAATTGCATCAGAATCAGCTTCTAGTGGTTTTTTTTTTGGGGGGGGGGGGCTCTCAAGATGGGGACAACATCGTGACTAGCTGTTTGAGATTACTGCCTTGATTTCCCCCCAAAACAAATGGATGGTGGCATTGAACTGTAACTGATATAAACCTCTTTCTCTCAAGTTGCTTTTTCTGGGGGTGTTTAATCATGGCAACAGAAAGGAAACTAAGGTAAAGACCAACATGCAACTGTAGACAAACAATGGGGAAGAAGCTGAGCAAAGATAGGGAGCCAGCACCTCGAGTATGCTTCTAGCTGGTGGCTGTGACCCACAGTGACATCTTCACTTCCTACATAGGACAGATAATCTCTAGTCTAACACTTGCACTGTTATTGCCCTTGCTGGATGAACCTAGGACCCTCATTTTACCCCAAAGGTGTCCTTAGATCAGAGTAGCTAGAAGGTCATAAGAGTGTGGCTTTGGACTCTCGATAACAGTTCAGGCTTTGAAGAGCCTATTTCCAAGGACCTTTGGAAAGAATTGCCACATGAGGAGGTCTTGTAACTCCTCATGAGGGACAAGGCTTCAGAAGCAGTTGTGGGGCCTCACCTTCTTTTCCTCCCTCTTGCTTCCTGGCCATGAGGTGAGCTACCTTGTTCTTATCCTGTGCCTCAATCATTGTGTGCATCCATAGGCCCAAAGCACAGGCTAGTTAGGTTACAGGCTGAAAATTATCAGCTCCTATAACCCTCCCTTCTTTATAAAGTGATTATTCTAGGAATTTGTTATAGTGACAGAAAGATGACTAACATGAAAACACACTTAGTACCTGGGGAAGAGCTTCTCTGGGCCTACAGCAGTTTTTTCCATGACTAGAAAAATAAATTTCTGTTGTATCAATCCTTGATGTTGTGGTGTTATTTGTTTCCTGGCTATAATCTCAACTGTCAGGAGGCTGCAGAAGGGGGTGATGACTTTGAGGGTAGGCTGGGTCACCTATCAGGACCCTATCTCAAAAGCATTTACAAATAAACAAAAAAAATTTTAGAAAATATTATGGTTTAAACCTCAAATATGCCCCACAAACTCTTGTTTTGAATGTTTATTTCCTAGCTAGTGGCTCTGTTTTGTGAGACTATAAATCTGTTAGGAGGTGGGGCTGAGGATACTATGGGCAGGCCTTAAAGGTTATACAGAATTCAGCCCTGGGCTCTAGCTCAGCTCTGTCTGCACTCCGGACTGCAGTGCAGTGAACAGCATCTTCCACACAGTCCTGCTGTCCCCCACAGGGAGCCAAGTCCCCCTGAAACTGTAGGGCAAAATAAATCTCTCTCCACCATGCTGGGTCTGTCAGGTGTTAGTGCCACAGAGACAATGATGTAACAAAAGCAATAGGTATACCGTGAAAACATGGAAAACATCTACATATCACACAAACATTCTGGGTAAAGGTTGCTTCCTGAAGGTCATCAGATGAAGGGAGCAAGAAGGAAATTTCCAGAAACCTGTTGTATATGTATATGTGTTGTGGATAGCACCGGCCTTGTATTTTGATGTTAATTCCCCTTTCCTGGGTGGGACTGCAGAGGAGGAGTGAATCAGTACACAGGTGACTTCTATTGAACTTTCTGCCCACCTTAATTTGTAAAATAAAGGCTGGAGCCAGTGATTGGGCAGAGAAGGGAAGGTGGAGAAATAAAGGTTGGTGGGAAGGGAGAGAGGAGAGAGACCACAATGGAGGAGGATAACAATGGAGAGGAAGACAGAGGAACAGGAGGTGAAAAGACGAGCGCAAGTTGACTTGGAAAACCCGCAAATTATAAGGCTCTCATAGCTGGGGAATAGAGTACTGTAGTGGTGAATCTGCCCAATCTAGGTGTGCAGCTTATATTCATAATTATTGAGTTGTGTTTTCATTGACTGGTCTTATTTGGGTTGGAGATTTACCACAACATATATGTGTATGTGTGTATGATGTGAATAATGTATATGATGCATATGATGTATATGATGTATATGTATATTTAATTTATTTATATGTTTATTCATATCAACAAATGGCAATGTATTTATTAATACAATGTATTAATACATTTATTAATATAATATAGCAATATATTATTGTAACATATTAATATATTGACATAATATAATTAATATGTTATATTAATATATTGATGTAATATATTAATATGCTTGATGCATAAAGGTGTATATATTTACTAATATATGTTTATATATTTAGAAACATATTTCACAGGAAAACAAATAAGATTTGTGAATAACATTATTATTATTATTATTTTATTTATTTATTTAGTTAGTTAGTTAGTTTTTTGGTTTTTTGAGACAGGATTTCTCTGTGTAGCCCTGGCTGTCCTGGAACTCACTCTGTAGACCAGGCTGGCCTTGAACTCAGAAATCTGCCTGCCTCTGCCTCCTAAGTGCTAGGATAAAAGGCCTGCGCCACCACTGCCCGGCTTTGTGAATAACATTATTAAAAAGCGTGTGACAACTGCAGAGTTGAAGTCTGAAGTATGGGAAGCATAGTGGTGTTAGTGATTAGCATGTACTGGTTGTTGGGCAGCCATTGTCCTGTGTAAAGCTCATAAAGGAACTTGTTTAGAGGGTGGAGAAGAAAGCTTCTTAAACAAACAAGCAACAGTATATCAGGAAATAGAAACACTATCACCAGATTGAAAATGTACATGTTACCAAGTAAAGCGCCAGAAATCAGATGAGAAGATCCAGACTATGGCTTATAATCTGTAATTTAGGGAAATTCTATAATCAAGTCAGGAAAGCAGACGCCGGCACAAGAATAAAGCAGGTTTAAGCTGTACAGGCATTAAGAACTTGCACTCAGGGAAGTGAACCAAAGAGAAAGTGGAAAGAGTGTGAAGTGGGGCTGTGGGCTGAGTGTGTCCTGCTGTACTGGCAGGAGACACCACTGGGAGAGGATTGGGTTTAGCTGAAGTTGTGAGGTTGTGTGAGCCGACTTGTCATTACTGTAACAAACTGCTGGAGTACTTTTCCAGAGAGGAGAAGAGGTTCTTTGGCTCACAGATTTCAGGGTTTTGTGTCCTTGCCGATGTTGGATCTGTGGTTTTGTCTGGAGAACATGGCCTAGAGCGATTCAGCTCAAGTCCAGAAAGAAATTGAGAGGATGGGGTCCATTCAAGGACACTCCCCAAGTGGCTGGAAGAGTTCTGAATAGACCCTACTTCTCGAATTTTCCACCACTTCCCAGTGGTACCAAAATGCTAAACAGAGAGTGACCCTTTAATACCTGTGTCTGTGGGAGAATTCTAGATTCAGGCCACCTTGAGGATGAAGCCTTTTTAAAAGGAATATGTCTTCAGAGGAAGGAGAGGCAGATGGCTGCACACCCCAGAGGCAGCTATCAGCGATCCCAGAACACAGTCTGGGGGGCTGCTCTTCTGACCTTGGCTTAACTGTGAGAGGTGTTTCAGGTACACCTACACCACAGGTGTCAAAGATTGTTATTTCTATTGAGTCAAAAGCTCTTGGACAAGAACAAGATAGATAGATAGATAGATAGATAGATAGATAGATAGATAGATAGAGAAGGGAAAGGAGGGAGGGGGGAGAGGTGTCCAGAGGGTGTGAATGCATGCTGTCAACAAAGCAAAAGATGGGCTAGTGTTCATCAGGGGGCCTGGCTGTGGACCCCATTGAGAAATGTCTCTAGAATATTCGGTGCACATACAGCTACTCCTGGTAGTCTCTGACAGTAACAGCCAGAAGAGCCACCAGTATACACATCCCTACCAGGCCCAATAAGAGAAAAGATGCGTGTGAGTCAGTGCCCCTGAATACTTTCATACTGATTTGAGTTTAATAATAAAATCTGGTGCTTCTGGTTTTGTGCATATTATTGCATTTTTAAATAATAGTAGGGTTTTTTTTTTCAGTTTTGCTTTAGGAATTCTTCTGTGACACATGGAAAGAAATAATCTAGTCAGAGACAACTTGAGGATACAGTGCTACCTTTTCTTCTAACCTCAAAAGGGAATTGACGCTGGTGGTTTTCTCTGGTTTGAGGAGTAAATAACTTGTCACGTCCAAGAACCTGAGGATTTGGTACCGTATGAAGGTGAAGGAAAGTTCTAATTCTGCAGGCGATGCTGTTAATACCCAGGTTGCAAAATGGCATAATGGTCTTACTTTTAGAAACACGCACAGGAGAGCAGCTAAGGCTTTCCATGTCCTGCTTTGGAATTTGAGAGCTCAAGGTCCTGGAGGGGTTTAAACATTTTACAACTTCAGGAAATCCCCACAGAACCAGTAGACAACTCCAGCACTCAGGAATGGTGGCTTTCATGTTATCTGATAATGAACCGGGGTTTGAGCTGAACAGTGAGATCCCCTGTACCACACAGAGACTCTGCAGCCTCTCCCTGTTGGCTGCTCACAGTTAGCCATCTAGGTTTCTAGTAGGATGACTATTTTTTTCCATGAGGAGATCTCATGGTGTAACCCCTGTTTCAATCAACAACCAGAGCCAGTTGTATAGTGGGCATTGCAGAATATGTCAGGCTGTTCTGTGCCTACTTTCCTTTCTCTCTCTCTCCTTCCTTTCTTCCTTCCTCCCTTTCCTTCCTTTCTCCTTCCTTCCTTCTTTCTTTCTTTCTTTCTTTCTTTTTATTTCTGTATTCTTACTTTCTTTGTTTTATGTATGGGAGTGCTTGGTCTCTCTGTATGCCTACATTCTAACTACTACAACCAAGAAAGAACATAAGAATTTTGGGAAAACACATCAGAACTGCTGACATTTGTGTTGGTGAAAATCAATAATTGTCATAAAATAAATGTCTCGTGATAGATATTTACATACCTAATAATTGACAAAGACTATAAATCATATTGCTAAAAGGAGAAAAAAGTGTGCAGCACATGTTCTGTATTTGGGTATGTGTGTAAGGGCACGTGGAGTCCAGCATATTGGATGTCTTCTCTATCCCTCTTTGCTTCATAGTCTTGAGACAGACAGTGCCTGTCACTGACTAGAAAGCCCATGCTTTGGTTAAGCTGGCCAGGAAGACCCCATCTCTGGCCTCCTCTTCCAAAATAAAAGCACGCGTGCACATGCACATGCATGCGCGCGCGCACACACACACACACACACACACACACACAAACACACACACAGCCTTATCCAGCTTTTGTGCAGATGTTGGAGATTTGAACTCAGGTTCTCATGCTTGTGTCCTGGTGCACTTCTTCTGTCATAGGTATGGGCTGTTCTTCTCAAGGCACAGATACTGAGTCATGGGGAGATAAGCTTTTATGACTGTAGAGGGAGCATTTGCTTTTATGCCATACCCACCAAACAATGTGGTGTCTAACTTGGGGCTTATGTCACTCTGATAGGTTAAAAATTTGTCCCATCATATATGAAGATGTGCTAACTTAAGTATTCAGAAAAGTAATGCAAGTTTAAGTTCAAGGAACTTTATTGAGCTAACATCAGGCACTGCAGATGGCATCTTCATCCTGTCCTTTGTCCCCACTGTCTCAGTCTCTAGTACTATACCAGCAGGGTTTGTTACTTTGTAACTGAAAAAGCAAGGCTTCTAGCTAAAGTAACAACATCAGTTCACTCTGAAACATAGACTCTGAAATTCCCTTTAAAACCTTAGGAAACCTCAGTCAAACCATTGAAAAGGAAATTCTGTTTCTTTTAAGATCTGGATAGCTACTAAATGTCTGATATGAAAATGCTACTGTGTGCTGGCTGGGGAGTTGAGCTATCCTTTTACTGATGGGCTATATTGGAGAAATGAAGCTCTTATTCTTCTTATTCTTTCTCTACACTGTCTGCTCCTTTTGTGCTTTCAAGTTTGAGTTTGAACTTCTGTGCCCATGGAACCTTGATGCTTCTCAATGGTTGGTAAAGATTTTGCCCCATGCCCTGTGTGTGTGTGTGTGTATCTATGTGTGCATGGATATACATGCTTGTGTGTGTGTGGTATACATGCGTCTGTGTGAGCATGAGTATGTCATGTGTCTTGGGTTAGATGCAGGCTTGCACTCTCCTCAACCATCTATATCCCAGATGTCAGAAGAGTTTGCTGTTAGCAGACAGCTGAATTGTTTTACCATCCATTATCAGGGTCAAGGGCTCGGATTGGGATGCTACAAGGGAGAGAGATGTCCTGAAGAAGAAGATGGGAATTTTTACCTGTTTAGTGACCAACAAAACAAATTAAGCAGACGGTAAGCCAACCCTGAAATATGAAATATGAAATTTCACTCTTGATTACCCTTTGTTCAGCAAACACCAAGCACCTCTGCGTGTTGAGGCCCATCCCAGATCCTACAGATCAAGTCACAGAGGAAGCCCTGCCCTTGAGGTCATTTATCTAAAAGTCAGCATATTTTCTGTACCAACTCTCATTGTGAACCTGAAAGCAGCCAACTTCTGCCAGGGGCTCCTTGGAATTGCTCAAGAGGAAGAAAAAAAAAAAAAAAAAAAAAAAAAAAAAAAAAAACGTGAGTGAGGGAGAGACAAGTGTACAGAGCCATTTTTAAAGTAGCTAGCAACCAAAACAGCACCAATTATTTAACCACACTAGAGACCAGCAGCCAAACCACAGATTATTTAACTGCACATCCAAGTGCCGAGCCCAGCCTCAGCCAGCCATGGTCCTTTAATGTAAATATCCCCAGCAGCCAGTTCCCATGAGGGCAAGAACTGCAGAGGGGGACAGTGGCTCACCTGTTTTTGTCTCTGCTCCAGATGTGTGGAGCTGAGAAACTGGCTCCCATCCAGCCAGGATTCCTCTCTCACTTACTTTCACATTTACATGATTGTTTCTCTAAAAAATGAACACGTTCTTCCTGTACCAAGCTGAGTCTCTCAGGGGCATGTGCACACAGGAAACCATTTCCCATGGCGAGTTCAGTCTCTGGCATCCAATTTTCACCGTTCCCCTTTATTTCCAATATCTCTCTTTTCTTACGCCTCAGTTTTATTTTTTAACTACATTTGGCCATTGCTTCTATAATTTTCACTCACTAGCATGTGCAAGGTTTATTTTCATAGAGTATTTATTAGGAAAATAGGCTTCCTTCTTTCTTCTTTGCTACCAGAAAGGAGAGCCACAGAGCAGAGCCCTTGGATATTGTCATGCAGATGTTTAGTGTAGGGTCTCACTGTGTTCTTTCTAGCCATGGGAGTGGCTTCTGACCCAAGGCTAGCTTGCTGCTTGGCACCTGCCACCCAGTTTGATTCCCCTCTTTGGGGAGCTGAATCAAGTAACAGAAACTGGACTTATAGGCAGTATAGAACCAAGGGTGACTTACAGGGGCCAACAGGAGGGGAGATGGCTGAGGAGGGCCCTGTGGTTCAGAGTCAAGAGAACCAACCAACAGATAACCACTCACTGGAAGAAGGAAAGAGGTACCATCTTCTGCTTGGTTGACTTCATTTCTCACAAGACTGTCTCTACTTCAGCTGTGAAACTATGTAAGTGCTGTTGTGCCCTGAAGAGGAGGAGAAAGAGGAAGAAGAGGAGGAAGAAGAGGAGGAAGAGGAGGAGGAAGAGGAGGAGGAAGAGGAGGAGGAAGAGGAGCAGCAGCAACACCAGCAGACAACAGGGCAGATATATTACTTAGAGCTTTCTTTTTATGTCTCCTCCTCCGATAGCACCCACCTCTTCTATGAATGTGTGTTCCCATCTGGCTTTGTCCTCTGGCATGACGTGCTTGTCCCATAGCCAATGTGGAGGAGAAATAATGCTGGCTCCATAGTCATAGTGATGGAGTAAGGAAAGAAGAGAGTGATTGGGTGGTCAATGGCAGTGATGATGGGCAATTAGCATTCTCCAATGGAAAAAGAGGTATCTAAACAGGTTATCCAAAGGAACCCAATGGATAAAAGGAATTCAAAGGGGATTTATTAGATTGGTTTACAGATTAGTGCCTGGGTACTCCAACAATGGCTTTCTCACATCTGAGAGGTTGAAAAAACAGTGATGGTTCAGTCCTTGACATCTCCACAGCTCAGATGAGGCACTGATTTCCCAAGGAAGTCCTGGAGAGCTGCTGGTCTTCAGTCTTGGTTGGAATCCTGAAAATGCTGGATTGGATACTGGTGGCGGTAACAGGATAGACACCCTTGCCAGCAAGAGTGAGGGCAAACGGACAGAAAGCAAAGCTTTCTTCTTCCATATCTTATTATATAGGCTGCCACCAGAAGGTGGGGGCAAGATTTAGGCTGGGCCTTCTTGCTTCAAATAATCTAATTATGAAAATCCCTCACAGGAGTGCCTGGCAGCTTGGATTTTAGTTTATGCCAGATGTAGTCATGATGACAACTAAGATTACCCATCACATAGGGTCCTAGGACCCTCACCTGGATTTCAGCCATGGTTCCCTCCTGTCCTCAGCTGCACTCAAAGCTGGGTGGTGCTAATATATAGAGAAAGTAGGTTAACTAAAGGCAGGATTCCATGATGCAATTTCTGCAATGTTTTCATTTATGTTAGGGTGGACTTTCCAGTGACGCAGCCTTTGGCGGGGCGTTCTGTAGCAAATCCCTCACCCAGAGTCCTAGAAAAGAACTCAGTCAACGTATAACTCAGTAAGCTCAACTGAGGTTCAATTGTTACTTTTGTCTCTGTTTGGTGACCCAACAGAGATGAGGGGACATTTATTTGTGTTTCCCCAGGAAAAAGTAACAAAATGACAGGAAATCAGTTTTACAAAGCTGTTTCTAAATGAAATATTCTTCTTACATTATATAACAGGAAGTCTCAGAAGCACTCCAACAAGCCTAATCAGATTTGAGATTTGAGGATACCAGTATGGAGCTGCCACTTATAAGAAAAATGCCCACAGGCTACTTCTGCTACCCAACCCCAGGTAAACCACAGCCCCACCCCCTGTCCATTGCCTTGTGAGTCTCTGAGCTGAGTTCTGACTCCTAGAATTCAAATCTGAGAAGGTTTACAGGTGGGGAATTAGAAGAGCCATTGGGACAAGTCACATTTCAGATTAAAAAAAAAAAAAAAACCCAACCATTTAAAGACATAGACATGGAAATCAGAAAAAGACAGATTGAAGACACAAAGAAGCACCTGAAACCAAAGGAAGTGGTCAGCCATGTCCAATATTTTGAAAAGTTACATGAGAGAAGGAATCACATAAAGAAAGAGTCTGGTGGTCCATCATGACCTTGATCGATGAGATGGTGAGATACACATGATCATAGAGAACCGAAGAGAATTCAGATGGAGAAATGGATGGCAAGAAACTTTCTTGGGGAGTTTTCATAGAAATGAGATGGTTACTTTTAAGAACCTCCCCGGAGGATACTGTCACTGATACAGGAGTCGTGGAGAGCCAGAATATGGGCTAATTAAAACTCACTGAGATGCAAGTTCCTTAACCTTTGAGACAGAGTTTGGGTCATGAATTATTAACTAAAGAGTTGGGCTTCTGGTGTTAGCATCACAGTGTTATGGTTAACTTCAAGCACAGACACGAGGCCCCATTTGCCAAATGCCCAGGAGCATAGGTGTGTCCATAGAGACACATAGGATAAAAATTCACAAGGATCTTTTTACCATCATGAGTTACACAGTACCAAGCTGCACTGCCTCGGTGACTGTGAGACAATCTCTTCCTAGAGGAGATGGCCCCAGCTAAGGAAGAACACCCCCCTTACCCACACAGCACATCTCAAATGTCAGTGTAGCTCCCTGGGTTGTTTTATGAGTGTAGATTCCTATACTTACCCTGAATCCACAGCAAGATTCTCTGGAAGAGGGACCTGGATTCTGCAATAACGTGGTACAGTTATTCACATGCTGGAATCTGAGACCTTTTACTAAAGACACATCCGATGCTTGTGGAAGTCTCTGGGAAGATGGATGACAAGATGTTAATATTGCAAGAGCATCGGCCGCTAGAACAGTGGCAGAGATGAAGCTGCCACCAGCCAT
This sequence comes from Arvicanthis niloticus, assembly GCF_011762505.2. Lineage (NCBI taxonomy): Eukaryota > Metazoa > Chordata > Mammalia > Rodentia > Muridae > Arvicanthis > Arvicanthis niloticus. The sequence continues at coordinate 3,899,870 of NC_047665.1, read as the reverse complement.
GGTAAAACCTGCTAATGCTCCCCCTGAGCGTGGGGAGCACCTTCTATAGAAAGCGGGGAAGAGAAATAGAGGGGTGTGTTTCTAAGGCCAAACTGATAGTGGCTAGCAATTCATTAGAAATACTGGCTGAAGGAGTATCACAGTAATGGACTTCTACACCCCCCCCCCAGCTTTAAATAAAGACATAGAGACTTACACTTATTAATTATAATTATTAATTTAGGCCTAGCTTACTCTTGCTCCCAACTATCTCTTATAACTTAAATTAACCCATATACATCAACCTATGTCCTTCCACACAGCTCATTCGTTACCTCTCCTTCAGTCCTGGCCCACTTCTTCCTTGGCAAATTCCCCGTGGCTGACTCTTTCCCAGAGTTTCTATCTCTGCCCAGAAGTCCCATCTATTCTCTTCTCAGCTATAGGCCATCAGCTTTTTATTAAACCAATCAGAAGGGGCGAGTGTGTGCTCATAAAATATGATATAGCTTTATGAATAACAGTACCAGAGTCTGGTTTGCACTCGAATCTCTACCCACACAAAAATTTGAATAATACAAAGGCAATCTTTACACAATGCACAAAAATATCACCCCCAAAAGGAGGGAGATTGTGGCTGCAGGGATTTGAGGCCCCGACTCCTCTTCTCCTGGCATGGTATCTTTTCTCTGTTCCTCCAACAATCAGTTGGTAATGTAACAGTCATGGCCAGGATGGTAAGTCCACACCACAGTGATGGCTAAGATGGCTTATCTCTTCCACAGTCATGGCCAGTATAAAAAGTCCACACCACAGTGATGGCAAGGTAACATGTTTACACCACAGTCATAGCCAAGATGGCTTGTCTATTCCATAGCCATGGCCAGGATAGCATGTCCACACCACAGTCATGGGCAGGATGGCTGTCCATATGGAAAGCCTGAGTCATAGTCTCCTTTTCAGACTTCCTCCATCTCAGCCAGTGATAACCATGCCTGTGGCTTCCCAGGACAAGATCTGAAGCAAGTTTTGATTTATCCCTTTCTCTCACAGTCTTATAAGCAAATATCTCCATTTCCCTTTCAGGTCCAATCAATGGACTTTACATTTTTGGCCACCAGAAGCATGTGGCTGCAGATTCTTCAGGGTGACTTCCATGAGGAATGAATGTTATTTTCCTTACCCTACCTCCACAGCCATGAACAGGCTTCTGAATGCTTTGCAACAGCAAATGGTGGCATCAATGTTTATAAAGTTGGCCAGGCTTCTGCTCTTGGGAGAACACGTGCCTTGAATCTGGCATGTGTGGGAGCTCCTACCTGTCTTTCATGTTCCCAGACCATGGCCAGGCAGGAAATATTCAGGTGATTACAGGCCCCTGGTAGGGGTTGGAGAATGGTTGGGATCCTGATAGTGGCCAGTCCTTCCTAGTCAAGGCCTTGAACACTGAAGAGTGTCAACAAGTGCCTCCCAGTGCTTCCTCTGCCCCTCTGCCCCTCTGCCCCTCTGCCCCTCTGCCTCTTTGTTTCTCTCTCTTGTCATTTCCTCTCTGGGTCCAGGTAGACTGTGAACACAGCAAATGGCCATATCACTGAGTGTAAACTAGTTACCTGGCAAAGGATCCTGGAACCTTGGACCTCACCTTGAAGGCTGTTCTGAGATCCAAGAGGGTTCTGTATGTCAGTTTTTCTCAACCTGTGGGTCATGATCCCCTTCACAGGGGTTGCCCAAGACTATCAGAAAACACAAATATCTACACTACTATTCATAGCAGTAGCAAAATTACAGTTATGAAGTAGCAACAAAAATAATCTCTGGGGAGGGGTCAGCACAGCCTGAGGAACTGTGTTAAAGGGTTGAGGCATTAGGGAGGTGGAGAGCCACTGCTGTAAGTGAAGGGGCTTAGAAATAAGCCAACCAAGCCTGCATGGCAACTGCCGTTGTCTTTGCACAACTATAATGAAAACGTAGGATTCTTTTTCCCTCTTCTTTGGGTCAGTTCTGCACTGATTGCCTTTTCATGAGAATCTGAAATCAGAAATCAGATACAACCCATCTCTCTATAGAGATGTGGAGCACATGCTGGTTTTTCTACTTGAGAGCCCAGAGGCAGCTCCAGCTCATGTATGTGTCCCCTGATCACCTAGCGACAGAATGACGCCCCAGTAGGCACTTCGTCAATGTTTGCGTTACTGGCTTGATAAATGCACTTGTATTCCCTGTCTTATATAAACTCTTTTAGGGCTTGCATTGGTTTATCTAGCATTTTCTCCATTTTTGACTTGCAGTCTGTAATGTTTGCTGAAAAGCTAGTTGGTAATCTCATAAAATTTAAGATTTGTGTTTATGGATCACATAGCCAGATTGTCAAGAACATACAGTGCAGTATAAACACATACATCTTGCACAATCCTTTGCTCCACTTTGGGCTTTCTTTTTCTTTCTTTCTTTTTTTTTTTTTTTTTATTTTGAACCAGGTTCAAATCTAAACTGAACAAGGCCACACAGGGCGTTAAAGTAAAAAAGTGGTGCAGTTGGAATGTACTGAAGTGCTCACTCAGCTGAGGGAGCTGAGCATTGGAGGAGGTGATTTTAAAGGACCAGTTGCTTACTTCCAATCGCCTGGCAAGGCCACCTAAGAAAACACACCGAGCAAATGTGCTTTTCCAGCCACATGTTGTCCAGATAGAAAACCAACTTCAAACATCTCGTGGTGTTTTGGAAATTATTTTCTGGATCTGTCAACATACCTCCTCAAAGAGAAGCAGTTGCCTGGATTTTTGGACTCTTCTCATGTACATATTTCTCAAAAAATGGAAATAACAAGATCCTCAAATAATTACTTGGATATACGCCACGGTTTTAAAGATGGCTTCTTGGAAGCTTTGCTCCACAACATTCAGTGGGTTTGATTTCATGGGGGAGGTGCCGATGTGCATGAGGCAGAAGGGAGGAAGAAGAGAACCCAGGAGAAGGACAAAGCAGTTCAGCAAAACCGGAGGAAGGAGGGAAACGCTTGGGTCTAAGAATCACACCGCACCATGTTTGCAAAGGTCGACTTAACTGCGATTCGCGATTGTCCAGATTTCTACAACAGCAAACGAACTCGAAGGCTCTGCGGATCTCAGTTTCAGGTGAATGAGATGCAGCACACTCTGCGTAATCAGAGTGAAAGGTAACCAGAGTTCGCCTCCTCCAGTGATAGCGAGCCTGGTGCAGAGGAGACCAGCTCTCCTAGTGACTCCTTCCTCATCCCTTGCTTGTAAAGGTTCCTGCAAGATCTGTCGACTTCTGGGTCAGGACTGTCAAGAAGAGTGGTGGATTCTTGGAACACTCAGCCCTAAAAGAAATGTCTTTATCCAATCCTCCCTTCAGAGCTTGCAGAAGAGGAGGCTGAAGAAACCAAGGCCCTTTAAATCAACAGGATTAAAGCTCTCACTTGCTCACAGAGACGGAGGCAGCATGCACAAGGCCTCCACGGTTCTGTGATTATTTTGTGGCTTCCAGTTTAGTGGTTTTATGGGACTCCCCAGTGTGCCAATGAGTGGGTCTCTGCTTCTTACTCCTCCTTCTGTTGTTTTTTTTTGCTCACTTCTCATGTGTTAGTTTTTGTTTTTATCTTATTGTATTTTATTATTATCCCTTAGAAGCCTGCTCGTTTTTTAATGAGACGGGGGCGGGGGGGGGGGGGAGGAGGGAACAGGGAGGAGAAGAGGGAAGAGAAACTGTAATCGGGATATATTAGGCAGAATTTTCTTTTCTTTTCTTTTCAATAAAAGGGAGGTTTGGGAAGAACAATTGTGCCAGTTGTAAAAAAAAAAAACAGAAACAAAAAACTCATACAATGGAAAATAGTTTTGTCACAGCACTTATTATGGCCTCCCATTTTTTATCAATGTTTAATCTTTAATAAGCACCCACAGCTACAGGAGGTGTCACTGTAAGGTCACCGAAGGTCAAATCCTTAGGAAGCCCATGGGCTTTCATGTATACTGTTTCTGGAGTCCTCATCCCATGCTTGGTTCTTTCTCTTTCTTTGTTTCTTTGTTTTTTTCTTTGTTTCTTACACTTTTTTTTTTTTAAGATTCATTTATTCATTTAATGTACATGAGTACACTTTCGCTGTCTTCAGGCACACCAGAAGCAGGCATCGAATCCCATTATAGATGGTTGTGAGCCATCATGTGGTTGCTGGGAATTGAACTCAGAACCTCTGGAAGAGCAGTCAGTGCCCTTAACCACTGAGCCATCTCTCCAGCCCCTCATCCCGTTCTTTCAATTTTACAGATGAGAGACTTGTAACCTTGTAACCTGGCTGGGAAACGAAGAGCTGCCTTTTGGAGTGAGAACTTTCTGTTTCCCACATTTTGCCCCAGCACACTCATGCAATACAGGGCTAGCTAATCTATGAGGCCCCTGAATGATCCTTTGGTCTTTAGCTCCTGGCTTAATGTTGGCCAATTATTTCAGCCAGCAGATAAAGTGAGTTGGAGGTGCGGGCTGGCTTTGACATCAGCGTGTTGAAACTGGTAACTCAAGCCCAGCTCTGATACCATCATGGTGAAGTCAGCTTGGCACAGCCCCCATTCTTCAGTGCCACAGTATCGAGGTCTAGCCACAAGCCTGGCATCATCGTAGGCTTTGCGAACTGAGTGTGCGTGTACATGTGCTTGTGTATGTAGCAGCTGAGCAGGACTGTACGAGAGGTGAGCATTCCCCAGCTAGTTCTTTAGGCCAGCCAAACTTGCCTCTCCACAAGACAAAGAAAATTGCATTGTTAGCTGTTTCAGATTGAGGATGTTGATCCTAACAAAGCTCAATGAGATCTCTCCTGATTAGCTAGGCAGGAGAGGAGAGAGCGGTCCCTGTACCCAATCTTTCATGAGTTTCTTGCTGAATTCTTTGAGCCATCTTGGTCCATGTAGGTGTGTATCTATACACATATATTGAAGATTGACAATAGGCCCCTTTCTGAATTTAGCACACAAAGTTAGTGTTATCAAGGCTAACACACTCCATCTGCGTGCTAGGCTTTGAGATCATGTCTCTCCTTTCTACACCCTGTTCAACACCACAGGGAGGGTCGGTGCTGGCTGTGCTTCCAGGTTAATCTCCCCCTTCTGCAGGGTTGGCTAAGAGGAGCCATGGGAAGGAGACAGGAAGTAAAGAAAGGAGAAATGCAGGCACACCACTCTGCTTGACCAGCATGTCACTGCCATGCTCCAGGTGCCTGCTCACCCTACTGGTCTTTTCTTTCTCTCCCTTCAGTCTCCATATTTTCCCTACAATTGCTGGCAGCTGGGTTGCAGCCTGCAGCTGCCTCTGTCTTCTGAGGGAGGAATCATATTCTGTCTGCCTCCAGTTCTCAGAACAACTTTTGTTTCCAGGGTTAGCCCCCTCCCCCACCCCCACAAAAATACAGGTGCATCATTTTCCCTATCACAAAGGAATATTTTACTCACCTGTTCATCTTTTGATTTTGATAAGATTTGGGGTTGAAGGTCTCAAGGGCACATGCAAAAACAGATACCCACAAAAATGTCATCTGCTATTCAAAATATTGCCTTGAAAAGTTGAGATGATCTGAAAATATTTCTCTTCATATCAGCGAGATGCAGTTGATGTCATCTGAACATCAACCTGATGGAAATACATATGCAGGCTTCTGTCTGGATAGTGCTGGTGTGGGGCTTGCCATGTAGAGGTGATATCAGATTGCCCACTGGCCAGTGTTCTCCAAGAGTACTGACATTGTCGCTGGAATAAATCATCGTTTAAATGGGTCATGTCTGTAAGAGTAGGGGAACCATATTTCAGGCTGCTACTGAACAAACAAGCCACTAAGACATCTTTCGTGGCTTTGCTAGTTGACCAGTCTGAGAGAACCACGCACGGGCAGATGACCCATGAGAAAGGAAACGCGGAAGAAGTGGTCAGCAGGTGGACATTTGGTATTTTTCTAATACAGCTGGCATTTCCTTTGCAGGAGCAGACAAGCCACCGGTTAGGATCATCACGACTGACTGTGGTGCAGGCCTCCTGTGAATATCCACTGGCTAAAGGACATGGGCATAAATCCATGTGCGTACTATGAATCACAGTATTTCAAGAGGCGCCATTAAACAGTGAAACTTCCTTGCCAGAAGGTAATTGACTGGCTCACAGGTGAGCGGCAGCCCTTGACTAAAGCTCCTGGCCACACCTCCCTGCTGCCACCTCCTCTTCCTGTCAGGCTCAGAGCTGCAGAATGCTGACTAGCATACTGGATTCTCTAGTGTCCCGCAGAGAGCACAACAGCCCCCCTTGGCATCAGGGGTGGAGAACAAGAATCAGAGGCTTGGTGGTCAAGGCCATCACCATTTCAGATGCTGCTACTGAGTTAAATCCTACTCTCCCACCTCCTGCTTTTCCTCACTTTCTGCTTCTCCACACTTCCTGCTTTTCCTACTTCCTGTGTTTCTCCACTTTCTGCCTTTCTTCACTTCCTGCTCCTCCACATTTCCTGCTTCTTTCCACTTCCTGTTTCACCTGCTTCTCTCACTGCTCCAGGAGAGAGGCCCTTTTCTCCTGGCATATTTGTCCGGTAGTGGAGGACAGCAGGATCTTCTATTTATTTTCACGTCTCTGTTTAGACCAGAGGCAAGCTTAACTTACCTGTAATCTTAGCATGTACTAGTATTTTTAAAATTAAGTGTAGCATCCATTTTTACCCCCGTCTCTCTTCTTGAAATCCAGACAATATCGCAGGCTACTTGGCCTCTACTCAGTGCTCCATTGCCTGGCCAGCGCTCTTGTAATACCAGTCAAAAAAGGTCAAACGTATGGTCTATCTGGTTTCTTACACAGTGGTCCACATTAATTTGATCCAGAGAATAGACACAGTTGAGTGTCTTAGCAGACTTAGAAATTACATTCTAGGCATTTCTCAGAAGCATTGAAACCCCCAAACTGGCGAGAGGCTGAGGTTTAAAATGGTTACAGAAGGCAGCTCTTTCCACTCCCTCCTGACTCTCCTCTTAAATTATTTATTTATTCTTATTTTATTTAGAACTCTGGTCTGCTCGAAGAGCAGCCAGTGTGTTAGCCAGTGATCATGTCTCTAGCCCCTGACTTTCCTCATTAAAGAAGTTCTGACCTTAGATTAGAAAGTGTATCAGTCACCACCAATTTTCAAATGTCTCAACACACTCACTCTTAGGAACTTAAAGCTGTGAATGTTGGTTTGTGGAGGAGTTTGTCGAGCACCAGGCAGAGGCACTAATGTGACACACTTACTTATCCTGTCTCATTCCTCTCTTTCTCTGGTCTCAGCTCTTCCCACGTTCGTTCTCTTTTTTATGCTATGAAGATAAATTTGCAGAAAGTATAAAACTGCTTTTCTCCCCAAAGCCATCTTACATAGTAGAACCAGGGATTCAAGATCCTACCTGGAGGCATGGCCACTCACTTTAACTGGACTGGCTTCCAGAAAACTCCTCTGACTCAGTGAGTTGTGCATTATGGATTGAATTCTGTTAAGTGAGTTAAAATACTAAGCTGTTTGAATTTATTTGACTACATCTATGTGGCCACTCCTCCAGTAATCAAATACTGAATAGTGACTAGACTTTTTTTTTTTTTTTTTTTTTTTTTTTTTTTTCGGAAAATGGAAAGCTCCTAACCAGTTTGTGGGATGTTCACAGGTTCCTGGAAACAATTCAAACAGTAACTAAGCATCAACGTTCTTACTCTAAGAACAAAAAATTGCTTTCAAAGTTTTCTGAGCAGTTTAATATTAAAATCATTTGGCCATTTCACATTTAAGTCATTAATAATTTGAACTCTAATGTTAATATCCAGTTTTGAATGAAGTCTAATGTCTTTACTCCTAGTTACTTGTTTTATTGCACAATTAAAATTAGACTCCAACCCATAGTTTTTTTTGTAGTTGATTTCTTCTTAGAAAAAGCATTTTTCTGACACAGTGCATACATATGTGTAAGCCTTAAATATACATACTCTCAAACAGACAGACAGACAGACACACACACACACACATACACACACACACACACACACACACACACACATACATGCCCCCCTCCCAAGCATTTACCTCCCTAAAAGATACAGGATATTTCTCTGGAGACTGTCTTATAAGAGGATGTTTTTCTGAAGCAGACACATGGAAGGAGGTTTTGTTGAGAACAGACATGTGATGTTTTTCCGGAAGCTGCCTGGAAAAGGAGCATAAGATGTTTTGCTGGAGCAGATGCTTGAGAGGACATGTGATAAACGTTTGGAAAGAATAAATATATAACCCAACAGACAGTGGACACTCTGGCATTGGTTCACCTTGCCACTCTTTGCTGGTTTTCACTGGGCTTTGTTGATGCTGGTCTTTGCTGATGATGGTGTGGCATTGGCTCACCTTGCCTTCTTCACTGAACATCACTTGTCATGGCTTCTTAGAGAGAAATGAATCAAAGAACTTCTTGTGATATTCAGGTAGCTTCTTGCCACTTCAATGGACTCTGCCTGATTGGCAGAGCCTTGAGGTTTCTTCTGGATATAGTGTAAACTGAACTGCTGATATCCTGACAACAAAGATTGGAATCACCCAAAGAACTATTTCTGAACAGGTTCATATCTCCCTTTGCTGGATTAACCTTTCCCTTCCACTACCTCTGGGGTGGGTGATGGGTGAGAAGGGATTTTAAAGCGTTTTAGAACCCTTATTAAAGTAGGTTTTGAAAACTCTAAGCCTACAGTTCAGTGAGTCTGTTGCAGATCTGTGTAACTCATGATGTTCTAACCAAAGGTGCACAATTGTACCCAGGAAATGACAGAGACAAGAGAGGTCGGAGATTAACAAAGGCACTGATGGTCCCCTGCATACAATAGCCAAATATGACTGAGAGAGACCCAGGGAACAATTCCTGTTGCTGAAAGTTTAGATGAGAGTCTGGGACTTACGGGTCATGCTTGTGAGTCCTGTTAGTAAGCATGTTAGACCTGACTGTGGCTGGTCCATGCCAGTGGCCATTGTACTAATCCTAGAGGTCATGGGGCTGCATGTGAGTCTGCCAGTGTCTGATCCTTCTTCTTACACAGAAAGCTTCCTAAATATGAGAAGACAGTGGTGCACAGAGAAGAGCAGACTGAGACGAACCTGAGGGAAAATCAGATTTTTTTAAGCGAGTCACAGAGCTGTGCACCATGGAAACGAGTGATGGAGAGAGGGCAGACCAGAGAGTCAAGGTTAACAGATTTAGAACATAAATATGTTTTTTAGGATATAATTTCCTTAAGATACTTCTTATGTTAAAGAAATCTGGTCATCCTTCCATTGAGGATGTGTGGCCAGGTCCCAAGTCAATGTCTTACTCCATCTTTTTCTGGTCCAAGGATACAGCAGAGAAAGCAGTACATTCATCCAGGCACAGTGCAGCAGATAGTGACCATCAGTAACATGAGCCAAGGTTCACATCCAGTGAAGAAGGAATGATGGAGCATTGCAGCTGATAAAGGACACACAGGCAGGCATCCATCTGTACTCCAATGAGGAGAGAGCCACGCAGAGAAAGAACTGAAGGTGAGGCTCAAAAAGGTGACAGCCATCCCTCCATCCTGTCTGTCTGCAAGCTATAAGCTCTCTTCCACTTAACTCTATGTTTCAAAGTTTCACCTCTGTGCTTCAGCTGAGAAAACCAAAGTTTCTATGGAGTTCTGGTGATACCCAGATTGTCCTTTAGGCTTCCAATCGGCAGTTAACCAAATGTCTTTCTCTGTTGACCATTTCACATTGACCACTCATATGAGAAAACTCACTGGGAAGATAAACAATGTCTTCTCTTGTAATGGTCTTTTGTGTTCACTATGCTACCCCCAGATTGACTTTCATGAGTGAAAAATAACTTAGTAGTTTTTTTCCCACCCCATGTTTAAGCTTGGCAGGACATGCAGATTTCAAAGCTAAGCTCTCTCTGTTAAATGCTCAAGTATGGTGAAGTTCCTTCTCTTCCACATCAGCCAGGTAGTCCGTGTTCAGGTGGAGGAAGTCGTGGTTTGTTTGACCCATGTTCTCATGGGATGACTTCTGCCTTCATTATGGCAACCCCGTTCTGTGAGAGACGTCTTGAGACGATGACTTGCCCCACACAGCTCCTAGATCAGTGATTGATGTCCATATAAAAGCCACATTTTTAAAGAACATACGAATTATGGTTATGATGTTTTGCCAACAGATCAAACACTTTAGCTCCCAGTCATCACAGTGGATTCCGTAACCTCTAATGGACCTAAGTGTGTCATGACGTCAGAAGGCGCTCTGACTAGCCATCCCTCCACACTGCTTCCTTTTTACCTTAGTATTTTCTTCTAATCGGGCTGGACTAATGTGCTCAGGGTACCTTTCATTTCTGTCTTTAAAATCCTAATGAACAGTTATGGGTATATTATTTTTACAATGTAGTGAGTGTTATTTCACAATGTTTTACTAGCTTCAAACCCTCAAGTCAGCTTTACGAAACCCAGATGCCTGGCTGCGGGTGTTGCTGCAGCTGTTTAGTGGGAAATCATGAAGGTGCACCTCGTTTGGACAGAAAGAGAACATGTCTTAGCCCTACAGACTCATAGCAGCCGTCTCTGAAACAGCCTGAACAGCATGTGTTCTCGACATGATCCTGAATTCGGATATTTCAGGTGTCTCGCAATTTATCAAATGCGTTGGTTTGGTTTCCCTGGGAGGGAAGATTCCCTTCTGGGTGGGCAATGGCATACTCTGGGATACTTTTTCCTTCCTGATAGTCGCAGGATGAAATTGGACTGAAAGAGATTCTCTCCTCGGTCAACACATTTTCCATGCACTTTATTGGTTTGAGTTATGAGGTGAACTCACACATTGCTGTGAATGGTCAACATCACATTAAAGGCAGTCGTATTGTATCCAGGGTTTGGTTCCAGGAAGTCTGTAGGGTGACAGAATGCAAGGATGCTATAATCTGTAGATGATAAAGTGAAGAAGTTACATGTAGCCTGCACACAACCCCTAAGTGAGTAAGCTCTGGACTGCTTCTAGGTCCTAATCATAAAAGTGGCTGTGTAATGAACCACTCGGGAAACAATCACAAAGCTTGTTGCTACTTTTCAGTGCAGATGAGATTTTATTTCTTAAATATTTTCCAAATAACGAAGGTTGAATCCACAGGTGTGGAGCCCACAGGCACAGGTGGCAAACTGTTCAAACTAATAACAAAATAATAACCTTCTCGTCTTAGATCACATTCCTCTTTTAAATATTTCCCCATTTTAAAAAGTCATATACTTCAGGATATTATATTTGTCTGCTATTATCTCATACTCAGACACAATTTTGGCAACAGATAATCAAGCCTTGTAAATTTTGTAAGTAAAGAGAAAGAGTTTCCTTGTGTTTTCTGTGATTAAAGTATCCACTGAGTTCCCTGGGTTGAAGGCCTGGTCCATAACTGGTGACCTTATTGAAAAGTGGAGGGGGGAGCTTGCAGAGATGGGTCAAGTGAGTTTTCTGGTCCTGCGAGGGTACCTTGGAGGGGATACTGAGGCCCAGCCCCCACCTTTTTTTGCATGTCTTCGATGGGGTGAGTAGTTTTGCCATATGCTGTCTCTCCTCTGGTACTGCAGATCACAGACTGAGACCCATACAGCACAGAGAGACTAAACCACCTTTTTCTTTCTACAAATTCACCTTTATCAGATACCTGTCATAATCACCCCTTCTTCACTGTGAGCCGGAATCACATCATTTCCCGTGGCCATTCCTTCTGACAAAATCAATACGAAAACGTTGGGAGGGAAGGTTTAGGGCGGTCATGTTTTCTCATAGTTCACAGGGCTAAGATCTTGACTGAAAAGCAAAGGCGAGAATGACCTCAACGGTGGGCTAATGAAAACTGACCTCCAGTGAGGGAGAAACCATTTCAAGATGTTGGTGACATCACTTAAAGTCAGCCAGGTCTTAAATCCTTCTGGTTGAGGTCACTGGGGCCTGGGTATCCAAAACAACGTCAGTGCTGAGAATTCCCTCATCAAATTAAAGAATCAAGTCAGAGAGCTGGTGATGTGTCTCATGTGAGGGAGCACTTGCCTAGCATGCTGGAATCTCTGGGTTGGAGCCCCTGTGTGAGCCTCTCATCCCAGCACTAGAGAGGCAGGGGCAGGAAGATGAGGAAAATTCAAGGTTACTCAGGACTTCTTAGCAAGTTTGAGGCCAGCCTGGGATACATGACTCCATGTCTTCAAAAGTCAAACAACAAATCTGTTCCCTCACTCTGCCACTTGCCCTCATACTTCTGTTGTTTAAACCTGGGTTTATGACCCTCGGAATGGCTTCAAATGGCTGTCATTCACCAGCCCTCATCCCATAATATTAATTAATAAAGCTGTAAGAATAATAAACTGAAAAGTGTCCATCTGCTTTGGAAAGATTACCATCTGCATAAAAGTCAACGGGCAGATCAGGGGTTTTGATGTCTCCAGGCAAGTGCCCTGAGGTGGTGCAGAGCCCCAGGCAGGGTGGGGGTGGGGTGGCGGGCTCATTTAGGGTAGAGTTAAATAGTGCTTGGGATAGCAGCAGAGTTGGCTTTTTATGCATCAGAGACAAGGTAGAGGGCTGGGCTGTCTCTCTAACTCAAGTAAGAGTGGTGGGTTCTGGGAAGAGGCTTATAGCCAGGCAGGATGGGACCGGGGAGCTCTTGTCTGCTCTATCAAGGAGCAGTGGTTAATTCCCAGGGATTCCCAGGGGTGTTTGGAACAGGGGAGTAGACTCTGTGTGCTCTACGATGTTCTGGCAACTTTATGCCTTTCATTGATAGCTACCCCAGGTCCAGGTGGCTTATCAGAAAGGCAAGTCTGTATTTCTTCAGGAGCTAATCAGAAAATCCCTCTTTAAAGCTAAGCCCTAGGCCTCTTTGGAGCCACATCCAACAGTTTCAAAGTACCTGGCTTCAACCTCATTGCCATCCTGTAACAGTTTCCAGTATTATATGTAACAGTTCTTTCCATAATAGACACATTCTAGCCAGCAGTGGCTGACTTGTGAAACGTACTCTCTTTTCTTTTAAAGGTGTTGCAGTTGATCAGATCTTCTGTTGTACTAACAGGATTGGTTCCTTTATGTGAACCACTAGCTCTCCACATCTGCAGGTTTAGATTTAACAATGGATTGAAAATAGTTCTAAAAAAAATTAATACTGCAGAATAGGCTGAAAAGACTACACAGCGGTTAAGCACACTGGCTATATTGCAAAGAACCCGGGTTTAGATCCCAGCATCCACAAGGCAGCTCGCACCCGTCTGTAACTCCAGTTCCAGGAGATCCAATGCCCTCTTCTGAGCCCTAAGCTCTTGAATGTTGGTGATGCACAGACATATACTGATGAACACATGCATACACGTGAGGTGAAAATTAATAAAAATATTTTTAAAATAATGATTGGCTGCTTGGGAGATGCTTCAGAGAGTGAAATAACTTGCTCTCCATGCCTGAAGACATGAGTTTAAATCCTCAAAAGCCACATTAGAGCTGCACAAGTGGTGGCAGCACCTGTAACCCAGTGGTCTTTATGGGAAGATGTTGTTGAGACTGAAATAGTTCCAGAAGCTGTGGGACAATTAGCCTCTTATATACACTGAAAAAACAACCAAGAAACCTAGTTTCAAAATAAGGTAAAGACAAGGCCAGACACCCAAGATGGTCCTCTGACATCCACATATGTACCAAGGCAGGCACATACACACAGAGGCTTAGCTGCATGCATACTAGTGTACACACACACACACACACACACGAACATGCACATGCACGTGCATACACACACATACATGCACACGTGCACACATGGGCACACACATATACAGCAAACACAGCATGTTTATACTAGGCATAGTCAGAACACTTCCTGTCACCACACATTACAATAGTTTATGGTGATTTGCGTAACATTTGTGTTATATTAGGTATTATAAACCTAGGTGCTTCAGAGTACAGAGGAGGTGATACCAGCCAGGTTAGCCCAAAAAGTAAATTCCAGACAGACCAATGAAAGACTGTGTCTCAAAAGAATCATATGGAGATTAAGAAAGATGCCTAATGTTGACCTCTGGCATGCACATCCTCGTGCATGCGCATGCATGTACACACACACACACACACACACACACACACACACACACACACACACACCTGCCTCTGGAATGTAATTCACATCACTCCATTATGTGGCTTCTCTTGCCTGGACTGACTCCGAGTCCTTCAGGCCATTTTCTTGTCTCCCCGTGGAGTCTGCATGGATGACACCTTGTACTTCCTAGAAGTGAAAGACCTTGACCATATCATTGGGAAAGTTTTCATATGCATAGGAGATAAAAACAGATTCCTTTAAAAATATTTTTATTTTATGCATAAGAGTCTTTTGCCTACATTTACGACTATGAACCATTTTCATGCCTAGTGCCCGAGGAGGCCAGAGGTGGATGTCAGATCCGGTGGGATTAGAGCAGCAAGTGGTTGTGAGTCACCATGTAGGTGCTGGGAATTGAACCAGGGTCCTTTGAAAGAACAGGCAGTGCTCTTAACTGCTGAGACAACTCGCTAGTCCCTATAAGACAGACTGGTTGAAACTGTTCTGAGCAGCTCTTTCTTGACCTCTTGAAATATGGAGCGTTACAGAGCACATGTGTTTAGATAGCGTAGATGTGTGGATTGAGAACGCTGCTTAATATTGTGGGGGATTGAGTAAGAGTAACTCCTGCATGTGCATATATCTGAGTGCTTAGTCTTCAAGGAATGACACCACCTGAGAAGGATTAGAAGAATTAGGAGGCATGGCCTTGTTAAAGGAAGTATGTCACTGGGGCTTTGAGGTTTCAAAAGCCCATGTCAGGCCCAATCTCTCCCTCTTTCTCTCTCTTGGGATCAGGATGTAGCTCTCAGTTACTGCTCTTTTGTCATGACGGCTGCCATGTTCCCACCATGTTCCCCACCAGGATGATAATGCACTAATCTTCTGAAACTGTAAGGAAAACCCCACATTAATTTTTTCCCCTATGGGTTGCTGTGGTCATGGTGTCTCTTCACAGCAATAGTACAGGATTGAGGCAGAGCTTAAGAAAAGATCACAGAAAGGAAAAACTTTCTAATTACAAGAAAGTCCTCACACATATATGGAGAATAACATTTCAGTACAAAAGCTAGCTCTGTGTCCACAGACACAGGCTGTATGACACTGGAGTAATTAGTGGAACTTCTTTGTAAGCACGATAATTACTGAATTTTTCAGAAAGACGAAGGGAAGACACACATTTCAAGCTCCATCTTGGCTCCACCCTGCACACCCAGATGACTTTGTCCTACGGTTTGTGGGGACAACAGCTCACCCAACAGTCGCAGTTCTCATCCCAGAGCTGGCGCCAGCCAGCTTCAGTTTGTTAGGGAAGAAGTCCCACTTCCAATGTGTGTTTAAATAGTACAGACACATAATATTAAAAAAACAGAAGCCCCGACACTGTAATGCGATGCTAAGCCTTCGAAAATAGGCAGAGGTCCAAATATTTTTCTCTGCTAAAAGAGTTTAAAATAGGTTTACAGGGGTTGCCTTGGCTGGAGAAGCCACTGCTGGGGATTGGTGAACTAAGAAGTTTGATTTGGGGATGGTTTGTGTTTCTGAGGGACAATCACAAGGGGCTGCTAGGACTGGCTGAGATCCCAAGGGAGGGCTGGATCTCTGAGCAGAGCAGATTCTCCAATTGAGACAAACTATGCATTGGGTGGGTTGGGGGCTCTTACTGTGTGTATGCAGTGTGGAGCAGGGGCCCTTGCTTTGGAAGCTTCAAACCTGGAGTTTGGAATCCAGTAAAGTATCACTAGATGCACCCAGACTTAGCTAGCTGTCCTTCTGTACTGCAGAACTCTTTGGGAGGGGAGACTTAATCTCAAGGATGCTAGCAACAGTGTGTGTGTGTGTGTGTGTGTGTGTGTGTGTGTGTGTGTGTGTGTTGGAAGCTTTGTCTTAATGGTGATCCTGTGGAAGGGAAAGAGAGACCATGATCCCTAAATCTATAAGTCAGAGCAACCATATCCTTTGAGGGCTTGACAAGCAAGCCAGCCATAGCAAATGGATTTCGCAACATCTCAAGTCCTTCCTAGTTGCTCCCAAACGACTTATGCCTACCTCAGTTTCCTGGTCCAGATGTCCGGGTCTGTGTGCTAACCTCTCTAGTTTACTGGTTTACCTTAGAGTCAGGAATGCCCATTCCAGGTGAATTGAAGCTAAACATTACCACACAGTTAATAGATTTCTCACAGTAGATCTCTGAAGACAACTGCCCCAGTCAAGTTTACTATCAAATCCTTCTGAAATGGAGTTTAGATACCTCCTTAACAGAAGAGGAATTAAAAAAAAAAAAAAAAAAAAAAAAAAAAAGACTTCTCCTAAAATGTGCAGAAAGAGATGAATTGACGACCACTCGAATCCCACTTTCAGAAATGTCAGCCAACTGTGTCAGAGTACTGGACTGACGAGGAAAGGAGCCTTATGCAGGGAGGAGATCACAGGTGATCCACGTTGGGGGGAGAGGGGGGCTACTGCACTTTTGTACACGGATCGGGAATACACAATGATTCTTAGGGTTTTCAGGGTCCTGCATGTGCTCATATTATTTATAATCTATGACTGCAGCAACAAATTACCACCAGCTTAGTGGAAACACGATGCAAGTGTATTAGCTCCCAACATGGTGTTCTATCATCTCTCTAGAATCCGGAGGTTGGAGGACTGCAGAGGCCCCTCCACACCATATTTGGGTTGTTGGCTGTGGTGGTTTCAATGAGAACTGCCCCCATAGGCTCATATGTTTAAATACTTGGTCCCCAGTTGTTGGAACTATTTGGGAAGGATTAGAAGTGTGGCCTTGTTGGAGGAGGGATGTCACCGGGAGTGTGTGTGGGCTTTGAGATTTCAGAAGACTCTTTGCTTTTTGAGTTAGCCCTGCCTTCTGCTGGGTAGAGACGCCATGAGATCCCAGCTGTTGTTGCAGTCACCTGCTGCCATCCATTTAAGCTGCCACCAGTGAACCCTCACCCCCTGTCACTATAAATCCAATTAAACCGTTTCCTTTATCTTTATAGGTTGCCTTGGTCATGATATTTTATGACAGCAATAGAAAAATAACAAAGACACTGGCAAAGTTCAACTTCACATGGTCATGTTTGTAAGGCTGTGTGTCCCATCTTGGTAAATCTCCGGTGCTACCCTTGACCCTCAAAGCCTCCACCATTTCTTGTCTGTGGTCCCTACAGCTCAGAAACAGGAATAGTGTGATAATTCTACCAGGCAAAATCTGCCATCCTTCTTTGCTCTTTAGGATCCTGTGATTACAGATAATTCAACTTTCTAACCCAGGAGAGCCTTTTTATTTCAAGATCATGCAATTATCAACTTTCATCATATAATACAAACATGTGCCTAACCCTCATGGGAACAAAGGCTCATGGGAACAAAGCCCTCCTAGCCTGCGTCCTTGTGATGTCCAGAGATGAGGGTAATGGACCTCTCAAAGTACAGTTTCATTAAACACTTTCCAGATACTAGGTACCCCCAGCGTCTTATCAACCAGAGCTTATCGGAGTAGGTCCCTGTTGCTGCTCTTTGCTCTCCATGTCTCCCGCAACAAATTACTAGGTTGGAAGTGGACCCGGTTCTCCTTGTCTGGACAAGGCATAAGCAGAGTACCTGACCTTCTTGACTG
The DNA here is from genome assembly GCF_011762505.2 of Arvicanthis niloticus. Classification (NCBI taxonomy): domain Eukaryota; kingdom Metazoa; phylum Chordata; class Mammalia; order Rodentia; family Muridae; genus Arvicanthis; species Arvicanthis niloticus. Next base: position 3,882,125 of record NC_047665.1, on the reverse strand, counting down.
GAAAAGTCACATGGGATGTCTATGTGAAGAAGACCTGCTCCAGCCATTCTCCACATAGGGTGTGGTGACTGACACTCCATGAAAGTACTGGGGCATCTCTTGACTCTCTGTTGCAGATATTTAAAACCAGTGTCAAACTCAGAAGTCAGATATCTTTGTTCATGGATGGATAGCTTAACTGACTGACTGATAATTGAGGCAGAAGCTCACTTTATAGACTAGGCTGGCCTGAACTTGCTATTTAGCTTAGTGTGGCCTTGAACTCAACAATTCTCCCACCTTAGTCACCCAAGTGCTGATGTCTCCCTGCCTAAACCTGCATGGCCAACCATACTTTTTTGTGCATATTTTGTGGGGTACAGTTTGATAACTTAGCATACATGTGCCATGTTTAATGATCATACTAAGGTAATTAATGTTGCCATCTTGTGCACATGTCATTTCTCCATGCTGTGGAATTTCATACTTCTGTAATAGTTTAGAAACACTATGAATTGCTAAGATTCATACCTCCATACTACGTACTAGACAGATCCTTCTGCATACATGTTGTTTGGCTTAAAGCTGAATGGGAGGCTACCCAAGCATCAGAGTCGATGACATTTCTTGGAAAAATTAATTGTCAGATTTGTGTTCCTCAGGGTATATAATAGTGAGTGTCTTTTGGACAGGATGAGTTTCCTCTGGCTGTCACTGTCTCACGACATCTTTGCATGCTCTAGTTTTGGGCCCAAGCCTACTTAGCAGTTTCTGGTGCATGGTGTGTGTGTAAAGGACTTTGCAGAGCTGCTGTAGTGAGGGGGAAGAACCAAAGGCCACTCAGCAATCTTCAACATTTTATCAGATGTGATAGTAAAGAATGCCTTTATTAATTCTGGGGGTGGGATTCTTATGGATGAAATAGTTTGGCCAGGTCCCCAGTCCTTCAAGACTCCTCTATGCAGGACTAAGATGAGCTGGCTTTGGTGCCTGTCAGGGAGTTTCCAGGCCCATTTAATGGCTGCAGTTCAGCTCTGCCAGATCTCTACTTGCAGAGGAACTTATCTAAATTTCACTTCAACAGATAAGCAGGGAAGCTTGAAAAGGTTTATAAATCAGGCTGGGACTCTGCCAACACGCTAGACACTGAGCTCCAAAAAACCCAAAGCCTAGCCATTCACATTGTTTTCGTGGGTGGAGAGCCAGGTTGGAGAAATGTCTATGCTCTTCCCAGATTAGTATCATGTCAGGCTCGACATCAGCCTCCCTAAATCCCCGTGTTGCAAAGAAAAAAAAAAAAAAAAAAAAAAAAAAAAAGCTCTTTGGGATCCTGAGACATTAATGGTTAGGCCTGAGTTTATTACAGACACGGCCATTTTACTCACATCGGAATGCTGATGGCTTCAGGCCACAGTTTGGGAAGAACAGCCCCTGCACAGGTACACTAGAAAGGTCTCCACAGAGATGAGATGAGAGGCTGGAGATGCAGAGACAAGGGAGGAGTGTGCTCACAAAAGCAACAGTGCCCTGCACAGCCATGAGAGAGCAAGGCGGGAATGCACCTTCTCCAGCCCAGCCTGGGTGTCTCAGAGCACTGCAGTGATTCATCAGTCATAGATGGGTAGGGGGAGGGCCTCGGGGCTCCTGACACAGCCCTCTGTAGGCGTGATGGATGTGGAGAAACCCTACCCTTCCCAGGGGGTCAGGTGGCACCAACCAGACAAAGAGCGTAAACAATTCTGTCTTGAAAAAGAACCCCCTCCCTTCAATTCCCTCCCTCCCTTGTCCCCTCCCTCTGGCTCTTTCCCCCTCTTCTCTCTTTTTTTTCTCTCTCTCTGCCAAAAAGTTACAGTATCCAGCCGTTCCTTATTAAGTTAGAAGTCTGTGGAAAAAACGAAGAAGAAGAAGAAGGAGCCTGTGCATAGAAATATCCATTCCACAGACCCAGCTATTTCTACGATGCAGGCATGCCCAGAGAAGTAAGTAAATGGCATTCCTGTCTGCTGCTGAATAGAAAACCAGCTGCTCTCTGGATTTCAGAGGGAGATGCTATCCTACGCTGTGATCACCCAAGGTCTTCCGAGGAGGCTGTTCTGCAGAGGCTATGGATGAAAACAAGAGAGATCAAGGGGGTGGGGGTGGACAA
>NC_047665.1:3860000-3875000 GCF_011762505.2 Arvicanthis niloticus | reverse complement strand
TAGAATTAGAACACACATACACACACACACACACACACACACACACACACACACACACACACACGCACACACACCACGGCACTTCCTTTGAATGGCCAAGCAATTGAGTCTTTTTTTTTTTTCTCTGAGGCTCTTGGTGGAGCTTGACTGAACAATAGTATTATCTGGAAGGGGCAACAACTAAAAGAAACAAACTAAAAAACAAAACCTGATGCCTCTGGTTCTGTTCAACAGATCCTAACTTAAGTTGGGTGGGGCAGCACAGCCTGGGCACCGGAGCTTTCTAAAGCCCAAGGTGTAAAGGCTGAGAACCCACTGTAAGCCACAATGAAGCCCCTTACTGTAGGGAGGCGCCAGCTGCAAGTGTGTTCACACCAGTGCTTTGGTGAGCATAAGCTTGCCGGAGCAAGCTCTTACACCCAAGACCCCAGGACAGCCTGCGGACCATCTTTAGAAAAATTCAAATTTGTAAACTGATAATACATATAATTCCATTGGCTCCATATGGTTTCTGTTATCTCGAGGGGAACTATACACATTTGCCTTGCCCCGGGCAGAAAGATAAATAACAGATGTGGGTAATTTTTATCATACTTGTGCTGAACAATAATAGAAAAATAAGAAATGTTGAGGGCAGGGAGCAGAGCAACACTCACAGAAATACGGCTCAAATTATCCAGGTTATATCTCAGAGTTTTCGACAGAGGTCACAGTTCCTGAGTGGGGATATCTCTAGAGAGAAAGCAGCAATATTAAACATTTGAGAGTAATGCAATCAACTTAATCCATTGATAAAAGCAATAACTAAAACCAACAGGCAACGTTTTTCTAAGCAATGTGTGTTAAATTAATCACCTGGCTACAAGCCTGAGATTAACTCTATAGCCACGTCCTCTACCTACTGTCAGATGAGGAGGCGGATCAAGAGAGCGAGCAGTTTGTTCAAGGGGATACCACAGTACAGTAAAGTCTCAGACTGACCTGAAGCTGTCCAACTTAAGATGCCACAGATCCCAGAGCACCAGGTAGTGATCAGGTGATCATGCTGTCCACAGAGGGACCACAGGAATATCCAAGCAGAGTGCGGGGCCCAAAGAATTACTGGGAGAACGGCTGTTGATACTAGGGTCAGGGAGAAGCAGGAGCCTAAGAGCCTTCCCAGCCATAGATGCTGCTGGGTCCCAAGGCTGGGTAGTGATGAATTTGATTCCCATTTCCTCTGCTTTACAATGGTGGCGTTGTCTAGGTACTCTCAGGGGATTTTAATATATACACTAAGTATTGACTTATTTTAACTAGTCTAATAATGTGTTTTAGGGGGTTTGCTTTGAAATAAAGAGTATACATATATCCACACGTTCATGCATACGTAGACATTATTGTTCATGCTGTAAGCGATTAGTTGCTGAATACTCATAAATACATGGCTAATTTGTTGTATAAAGTATCAGGAGGTTCATAGGTCAAAGGCCAGTTCCAGCCTCCTGCTTGTTTTTGTAAATAACATTTGATTTGTATGCAGCCATGGCTAGTTTTTGCATGCTGCCTGTGTCTTCTTGTTAGTGTGATGGGGTTAAATACAACAGAAGGCCCAACACAAACTTCCTCTCCTATGGGAAGCATGGGTAAGCCCCACCTCACATGCACTCTTCTGCCCACTCTTTCTTTCTTTAGGAGCAGGGCCTTGAGTTCAGGACCCACCTTGCCTATAGCGGGACTTTCGTGGACAGTGTAAGACCCGAAAGCTGCTAATAAAGTTTAAAGCTGAGGCCATTTGCTGGGTCAGTCTCCCAGCTACCATTTAAACTTAACCCAACTATCTCGGCTATGTCCCGCCATGTGGCTAGTTATATACCTCTCTACTTGGCTGTGGTCTACGTCACATTCACTTCTAGATATCTTTGAGCAAATGTTTTATTTAAATACTGGATCTGCTCTTCCAAACAGTTATTCAATAAGGACATTTTATTCTATCTAGAAATTTCATTAACGTCGTATAGTCTGGCTGGAAAGTATTTTACTATTTACCTCTCGTAAGATAGGACGTGAAGTTCTCCCTTTCTCCCGTTTCCCTTCCAGATAGCATTCTGTTGCTTTCAGTTTGGCTTCATTTTTTCAGAGACAACACCTGACGTGTCTTCCATCCTTTGATTTCTGCCCACAGTGGAATCCATGTTGATTATCCTCTGCGCACCTTAAAGTGTGTTTCCAGCTGTCACTGAGTGGCTTGTGTCGTGTAGGCTATGTTGACAATGTTCTGTTACCATGCATTTCTGTGAGTTATTGTTGGTATTTCTAATTGTGACACTGGATTTGTGTCACCAGCTTGCAGATTCAGTAGTGTTAGTGTTGAAAATCATCTCTCCCACGCACCCCAATGTTTCTGTTTAGTTGATATGTCTTTCCATTTGCCCCACACATCAGATTATATCACATGTGAAACTGTGCTTTACATCCTCATGAACCTGCGCCTTCTATTCCAGCTTGTTTTTAGGATCTTGTTCTGTTTCTGTGGCCCTGGAGGTGAAAGCCGGGGTCTTTTTCCCACCACACTACACCCTCAGCTCTTCAAGACTTTACCTTCTCATTTTATGGAACCTCAATGGTTTATACTCAGTTTGGTTATTCTTGTGGATTAAGTTTAAAATTACTACCTTAGGACTTGATTTCCGTTTGCCTTATTGCTTATCTGTTAAAAACCAAAACCAAACTAAACCAAAACAAAAATCCCTCTAATAATCCATTTTGTCCTGAGTGGATTTTTGTTTCACTGTTTTTTGTTGTTGCTGCTACTGTATTACCTGGAGATTTGTACTTTGTCAAGGAGATGGTTGGTTACAGGTTACAGCTTATGTCTAACTCACCACCGTGTACTTTCTACTTACATATAACGTAAGGACTTTACCCTGCTACACTTTGGTCCTTCCGTGCTTATTTTATTGTATCTTCTCATGTATGCACACGATGCATCCTGTGGACATGGACCTTGCCCCCTCTGATCTCTCCACATCCTGTCTCCTCCTGTCCCACACTTCCCAGTTCCCTTTCTCACACTCATGTTCTCTCGTCTGCTGTGTGATCACAGGTTCTGAGCTATCTGCTGGAGCCTGCTGCTTCACCAGTGGGCAGACAACTGAAGACTATTACTGTCCCTCTTCCAGAAGCCACCGGGAGCTATAGTTCAGTAGGATGAGGTAGTGATGTATAAGTCTCGCCCAGATCCATGGTTGACTGCTGATAGGTTCAGTCTTGTGCAGGCAGCCTTAGCTCCTGTGAGATCATGTTTGCAGTGGCTGCACCATGCACAGAAGTCAGCACTTCACAGCCCTCCTCCCTGTAGTGTGGTTCTTAGATTCTTCCTGCTCCTCTTCTGTGTTGTCCTCTGAGCCTTACAGAACATGGTATAGATGTCTTCCTTAAGGCACTGCAAGGTCACTTCTTCTCATCACCTTGAGCATCCATGAATTCTGCAATCCTCACCATACACTGCAAAGAGAAGCTTCCCGAGTGAGGTTGAGAGTAGCATTTGTCACTGGATATAAACCTAAATATTTAGAAGGTAGTTTGGCGCCAATTCATTTTGTTATTGCATGCTATAAACCTCACATAATTTAAAAATAAGTTTTGTTTAAACAATGAGATTTAAGAATAAATTGTAGGAAAAATATATTTATCATGTGGTTATATGCCTACTAACTCTCTCTCTCTCTCTCTCTCTCGCTCTCTCTCTCACCCTTGTGCAGATTCATAATTTCATCTGGTGTTATTTTCCTTGTGCCTGAAGTTACCAGTGATAATAAACATATATGCATACCCATACCATATACATATATAGTTTAAAAGAAATTTTCCTATCTGGAATGACAATGTTCACTGCAGGAACCACAGAGTCTCTAATAAAATCCCAACAGCAAGCACAGGAAGCCCTCTTTTGAGTTCCTGGTCACCTTTGTCCAAGAGGGTCTCAAAACTTTAACGGCCACTGCTATTGCTTTTTGTCGACTCCCCTGAAAAGATTCTCAACTACTGAACTCAAACACATTGACACGGGTACAATGCCAGAAGAATACTTCAAAAACTAACTGGTAAAACTGCCCACAGACCTAGAAGAAGATATGAGAAGCAGATGAGTTCTGTCCAGGACCCGGAGGGAAGAATTAGCAGCATAGGCATATATGAGTTAGTGACATTTATGAGACTTTGAACAGCATGCATGAGCCATGGGTCGTCAGCGTGAGAGAATGCTTTAGGAAGGAAACTGGGATTCTGAGAAAAGACAAACACACAGAACTGCTGGAGAAAACAACCTGCACCAATAGAAAAGAGGGAGAAAGCAGCAGCTCTGGACTCTCTCAAGACAGGTCATCAGGCTGGAGAACTGAGTTGACAGAATACACATTCACTCAGCAATAAGGACAAAACACACATGGTTGGTCATAGTGTCCAAGGACTCTGGGGTGAGACCAAGAGATCAAATTTAAGAACCTATGGAACAATTGGTGCTGAGATAAACACTGAAATCACAGAGACTCTCCTTAAAGAAATTACGGCAGAAAATTCCCCCAGTATAAAGGGGGAAGCAGCCATGCAAACACAAGAGGTATAGAGACGCCAAAAATAAAAATTATAGACAAAAAATTCCCCATGACATTTGTCTAGATATCAAAAACAGAGAGGAAATAAAAATAGTAAAATTCATTAGAGAAAAACATCAGCTTACTCACCAATGACAGAACTATCAGAGTAACAGTCCTAAATTCACAAGGAAGCATACAAGGTCACCAAAGTGAAGACAAGCCTTAGCAGAAGGACCAGTGTGGGAGTTGCTGCAGTACTTGATCTCTAACTACAGTACAAAGCCATAGTAACACAACCAGCATGGTACTGGCAGAAACAGTCTGAAACAATCAGGTAAAACAACAAAGTAAAGAGAAGACACAGAATTTACCTCACAGCTATCGTGGCCTACTTTTAAACAATGTTGCTAAAACATATGTTTGAGAGAAGACTGTCTCTTCAATCTCAGAGTCAGCTACATCACAGATGTGCTAGGGAAACTGGCTTTCACATGTAAAAGAATGAGGTTAGATCCACCCCTAAACAAAAACCAATTCAAAACTAATAAAACACCTTAATGTAGAACCTGAAAACTTACAACTCTTAGGGGAGAGAGTTAAGATAGGCCCAGGCTGGCGTCTTCTGCTGCAGACTCCAGCTGCACAGGAAATAGAACCAGGATCAACGGCGTTGGCAGAGAAAGGAGCACCACAGAGAAGGAGTAGCCTACAAAGATGGCTTTCACCATCAGACAGGGTATCAATATTCAGGATACATAAAGAACTATAGAAATCATACATCAAAAGAACAATCAGTAAAAGGGCTAAGAAACTGAGTTACAGCTCTTAAAGCAGAGATACTTTTGAGTGTTATGTATATAAATTTCTCTTTCTAGAAATACCCATCAATCACCCTCCTCTCTCCATTCCTCTGCCCCCTGACCCCACCTCCATATACTTAACTGCAAGGGACATGTTTCAAGACTCCTATGGATGTCTGCAACCCTCAAAGGTACCAAACTCCTTAAACTGTTATCTCCCGATGTAAATATGTACATAATCAAGTTTAGTTTACCTTGCACATTAGTCACCAGAAATGATTAACAGGAGTATCTACTAATGAAATACAGTAGGCTTTCTAAGGCTATGTTATAACAACAGTTGTATGGGCATAGCCCACTGGCTGTACTCACCATTCCTGTGTTACCTGCCGATAACTAAGTCCTCATGATCAGGTATATGTGTGAACACACAAGTCAGAATACATGGATGTTTAATAGATATAAATCCAAATTCTCATCTAGGAGGGAACACAGCAGGCCTGTGTCTGTGTACATGCATATTCTTCACAGAGTTGCCAGGTAGAAGGAGCTTCTTCCAAAGGCCTGCTTTCCTGCCTCTGGGCACAAGGTAAGTCCCCTCTCTGAACTTCTTACTTGCACTTCTATCATAGATCTGTTGCAGTGCTTTCTCAATAGCAGTCTTTTGTCCACACAAATCTCTCTCTCTGGTGGTAACTAATGTCTCTGGGATTTTGTCTGCAGTCTCCAAGGCTACTGGAACCCAGTGGCTGCTCAGTAGATGAAGATGGGTTTGGATCTTTCTGGTAAGTGCCCACCAGTTCTTGAATTCCCTTTTCAAAGGGGCATTTTGTGAGCACGTCTCCATTGATGGAGCACTTGGACCCATGTAGAAGCCTGCACACTCCCCCTTATCTTTTTGCACTACAAATTTCAATTCATTTCCAGGCAAGTTGGTGGAACACACAACTCCCCCGCCTAGGGCAGGAGTCTGAGAGGGGGTTATGGCATCACTCAGTCAACTCAGAGGTAAAGTCAGTCTGGTGCTCACATGCACTGAGAATGCTGGTGGCCAGCCAGAGTGCAGGCCTCAATTAAGCAGATTAGGCCAAAGAAAGCACATATGAGATCCAGGCACCTCACCCGAATTCCAGTGCAGTTTCTGAATACACTCCGTCCCCAACGCTAAGGAGAAACTGAGCTGTGCAGATCCTCCAGCCAGCTCCAGAGCCCTCTTGCTCAAATCTCAGATTTCCCCTGGCACCAGGCAGGAGGCCTGGGAGTGCCCCCCTCTCTTTGTTTCTCTCTGTTTCTCAGTCTCTGTCTCTCTCTGTTTCTCTCTGTCTCTGTCTGTCTGTCTGTCTGTCTGTCTGTCTCTCTCTCTGTCTCTGTCTCTGTCTCTCTCTCTCTCTCTCTCTCTCTCTCTCTGTGTGTGTGTTGTGTGCATGCACATGTCTGCATAGAGAGGTACAGTCCTGTGTGCACCCGGAAAATTCCTTCCATTTAAGGCAGCAGTTGCTCTGTCTTGTTAGGCCCATGGCATACAATGGTTTCTTTCTAAATAAACAGACGCAGAGAGCACCCAATAAGTCACTTGGAAGACACACAGGTCACATCCAATCAGTGGCCCCCCAGTGCAGACAAGCAGCCTTCTATGCTCTCTGGCTCTGGAAGAGATATCATCTATCCCCTTGCTCAGGCCCCGTAATTGCATCTCATTCCTGAATCTTGCTGAATAATGACCTCTCCTCCACTGGCTTGCAGAACGCTGCAGAGGAAACAGATCCGAGCTCACTGGCCCTGAAATTCTAACCAGATGATGGAAAAATGTTTTGTCAATGTAAAAGTTCTTTGGATTTTTTAAAAGAGCTCCCCTCCCCCCCATAATCTAATAAATAGCATTTTCAAGACCCAGTCCCTCAGTGGGGCCAACAAGACCGGTTACCAATTGGGGTAGCAATCGTTTTGCCTGCTCCTCCTAAGACTCCCTGCTTCTTTTTCTCAGGAGGGAATACAAGACTTTCCCCTCTTAAAGCAGTAAATGTCACAGTTGAAGGGAAAGAAATGTCTTGCCAATATTTCAGAGAGAGAGAGAAGGAGGATTTTAAGAGTCTGATGTCAGTTCTTGGGATGCAGAGGGAGGTGGGTTGCTGTGAGTTCACAGTGGATGTGAGACGGGCTTCCCCTCACAGCCACAGCAGAGATTGGTCTCACGTCTCTGAAGGCCATGATCCTGAGGGAAGGACCAGGTTTGGGCACAGCACTGTTTTCCCACTGGACTTTCTGGCTGTGATGTCAGATGTTCGTATATCATGCCGTAAACTAGTTTGCTGGGGGCAAAACTCAATGCTGTAGAGAGAATCTCTTGTGTGATGGAAGGTGTATGGCAGCATCACCTGTCAATAAAATACTGTTGACCTATTAGCTGAGACAGGAAATAGGGAGGTGGAAGTTCCGGTACAGAGAGAGGATTCCTGGGATAGTCACGTGGGAAAAGATTCAACCTGAACTCTGAGGAAGATGGTCACATGAACATGAGGAGGGGTAACTAGTCATGTGGCAGGACTTAGAATAGAATAAATGGGATGATTGAGTTATGAGCTAGCGGGAACAAGCCAAAGCTTTTGGCCTAGACATTTATTCATGAAATATTAAGTCTCAGAGTTGTTATTTTGGGAACTTGGGCATGGGTGGAAAAGCCCGAGGCTACAAAGTGCTTCTTAGTTATTTTTGATTCATTAATAAAAGGCTTTTCTGAAAGTGCACCTATGGGAAAAAGCAGTAGACCTAACAAAGTTAATTCTCTCTTGAGAATGATTTAGGCTTGCAAGACAGCTCAGCAATTAAGAGCACTGGCTGCTCTTGCCAAAGCCTATGGGTTCATTCCCAGCACCAACATATAGGTTCACAACAATCCTTAACTCTAGCTCCAGGGAAATCTGGTGTCCTCTTATGGCATCTGCAGGTACTGCACACAGGTGATGCACATACATGCACACAGAACACCCTATATCTAAAATGAAATTTAAAAGCCGTTAAATAAGAATAGTTAATATTAATGGTAGAATACAACCACTTCTCTGTATTATATTTATAAACACTCCTATTCTATTCCCATTCTTTCTGAGCACAAATTTCAGGTTTGGCATGTGTTATTATAACCCAAAAGGGATAAATTTCTTTTGATGTCACTTCTAAGGACTAGAGTAGATAAAGGCCTTTCCAGGCTCTGGGTTACCAATAGCCAATTCTTCAGAGAGCATTTATTTCCACATCGAGTACAGGACAGGAAGCTGATGGTCCTGGGAAGCTATATTTGTATAATGCTTGCTTTGAATAGAGATGGAACACAGGCACCCATTATAGATGAAGTTGTTCTATGCACTAAACTAAAAAATGGATAAGTCCTCACTTACAGTTACTCTCAGTATCTGCAGAGGATTCACCCCAGGATGTATCACAAACATCAAAGAGTGACGTCTGTCCGGGAAGGCACAACACACCCTTTCCACACACTCTCCCTTCAGCGCCTCCCTGCATTATTTATAAAGCTGAGAGTAACTAAGTAAATAGTTGTTTGTGCTACATTGTTTCCAGATCAAAGACAAGAAACAAAGTCTGAACATATTTGGGACAGATGCAGTTCCTTTGCAAATATTTGTATCTGTGGTTGGTTGGATCCACTGATGTGGGGATCTGCTGATAGGGCTGACTGCAACCCAATCTTCGCTTTGCCAAAGCCTGCCAGATGTTTCTACCACTTGATCCTCTCTGCATGAAGTGAATATGGAAGAAACTGAATGAGACCACAATCAGCTGGCACAGGAAGGAAGCTCCATGTGGAAATGGCACAACAGAAAGTCATAGTAAAATAAGCCTTAGAAAACTCTAGACAAATGACAAACCTGAGTGGAATAGCTCACTGTCCTAAAAGTTCATGAGGTCTCTGGGTAGAAAACTCACCTATCCTGGATAAGGATCCGAAAGCCAGGTAGCAGCAACAGAAGAAAAACATGAGATTAGCAGGGTACATGGGTCCAGGTGCTCACCATGGACATGTCTCAGAAAAGTTCCTGAAGTTTGATGGAGTTCATGCTTATTCATGGGGGCAACCTTTTCCTTTCTTTTCCTTTCTCTGGGAGCTGGTGAAACCCAGTGCAGGTGGCCATTCTCAGTGGACTCTGATAGGGAGGGAAACGGGAGGGATTCAGCTCAGGAGGAGGACTAAGTTTTAGAACATCCTTGTCTATGCTCATTATCACTGGGATCAAAGGACAGAGAGGACAGAGAAAGAAGAGTTGTAACAGGTTAGGGTTGAAATCGTGGATGGGGAATCCCTATACCTGTTCATCTTGTGACACTGTGTTCATGTAGACTTGAGTTGCAGGCAGAGGCACCACACAGCAAGGTGTCGGCCCTTTAGCTTCTGTGAATAAAGTGTTCTCAGGGGAAAGAAGTTATTGGCAAAATTCCTTAGGACTTTCCATGATAAGAAAGAAATTATATTCATTTTTCTGGGGGGAAATGTTGATTTGAAGAAGTGCTACCAAAAGGAATTCTGTAAGATGCAGATTCAGATTGAAACTCATAGTGTTCTTGGTAACGCAGAGTGGCTGTCAGTGTGCTATAGGGAACCCATGTCTTCTTGGGATGCAGCTATGACTCTCCCTCTCAGGTCACCTGGTGCTTCATTATACATTCATGTCGGTTTTCATTCTCCAGACCGGGTCTTTCCACAATCCTTCACTCTAGTAATTCCATCCCCAAGGCCTTTGGTCCACCCCTTTCATTCTCCCTTCACAGGCTTCCCAAAACACTAATGTCTCCGAACAAAAAAACCTTTGTCACTATCCTTTTTCTTATGTAGATCCCTTAGGTCCGGAATCTGCAATTCTGCAGAGTTGTATTTGTTTGCTAATGTATTTTATATAAACATCATATAACACACACATATTTCTTGTTTGCTTACTCATGAGCATCGGCTGCTGATTGAGTGGCAGCTCAGTGTGTCTTTCACAATTCTCTTTTACATTTGCAAAGGATGCTTACTTTCAGTTCCACCCTCTTTAAAAGAAAAACCTAAAACAGTGAAGGCTTGAGACCAGAAGAGCATCCCATTTGACTGGCCCTGGTCTCTTTTTCTACTTCCAGGGCCTCTTTTTGATACTTCCCTTCGGGCAGACTTCCTGGATTTCTCAAGAGAAAAAGCAATTATCCCCCAAAGGAAATGCTTATGGTATGACAAAGATTCGTTAGTCTCAAGTCACGGGAACTGGCTTGTTGGTGCTGTCAAAATGCCCAGAGGCCCCTTGGCTGGTCAGGAAAACACCTGATAGTAATCTCAAGGGTCACCTAGAGTGGATATACAAATGCACACATTAAAAACAAAAGAGAAGAAATAATGTCATAATGTTAATAAGCAGTAAGAACACTGTTGGAATCATTGGTTTTTTTTTTTTTTTTTAATACCCCAAAACACATTCTTTACAATGATCTTATGCATTTATTTTAAATGGAAAAGCAACGTGGACAATATATACAAACCTTCCTAAGTGTTAGTAAAATGTTTTCACATAGGTGTGCACTCTACTCTAGAAACTATAAGCAGATTAAGATCACTGGAATCCAAATTCAAGATGATCATCAGTGATTTCCATCTTCAAATGTTCAGAGAGTGGACAGGGTGAGGTGGTGTTTGTGGATGAAGGAAGAGGCCTGTGTTCTGTGTCAGATGGTTTTCTCTCTTCAACCAAGGTTACATTTCTAGAACACCCATCTCCATATTTCTTCTGCTTTTTTTATCCCCTTCATAATTGTGACCTCCTCTCATGATGGGTATCCCTTCACCATGTGCCACAGATCTGAGATTAGCCACTTTCAAACCAACCTGAATGTTCCCAGCAGATCCTGGACTGTAGGAGTGAATCCACATTGCAGAATGCCCAGCTCTACTCTGAGACTTAAAACAGCTGGGGCAGAGATGAGTGGAGGTTCATCTTACAGCATCAGAATATACTGTCGGACTGTGCTGACTTCCCTTTGTGAGGTATTTCCACGTGCTTCGGTGACCACAGCAGTGATTAAATGTGGTTATGGATTCCAATGTACAACTTTAAAACAGAATCCCCCCCCCCCCAAAAAAAAGCCTGTCTCTAATGGGTCAATCCATTTGCTTGGATAAACAAATACCAGAGTTCAGAAAGGGGGTCAGGAGCAGAATGTCACCTTTATTTCTGAAAAGCTGGGTTTTAAATTGGGTTCATTTGCCTTAGAACTGCATCTGTCCCTGAATCAAGCCCCACCCCCACCTTACAGATGTTTATTTGTTTACAAAATAATGTAAGATCCCCTTAATGCTCCATTCGTCCTAATCTGTGCTTTTTTCTAGACTATCAACAAATTTGGTTCTCATTATAATGAAGCCCCTCCCCTTCTCCTTCTGCCTTCTACTTTTTTCACAATTCAAGGGGGAGTGATTTACAAAGAGGTTTAACTGCCTGTAAGTTCTGGAGAAACTGGTTTTCTCTCTTCAACCAAGGTTACATTTCTAGAACACCCATCTCCATATTTCTTCTGCTTTTTTTTTTTTTATCCCCTTCATAATTGTGACCTCCTCTCATGATGGGTATCCCTTCACCATGTGCCACAGATCTGAGATTAGCCACTTTCAAACCAACCGGAATGTTCCCAGCATTCAGGTCAAACTGGGTGTCCATGAGCTTGTCAGAGGCTTGCTGTACCCCATTCAGCCTCTGGGGGTGCTAACACAGAAACAGCACAATGCTCCCTTGGGTCCCTCTTTTTCTTCTTAAGTCTCCCATGCTATTGGGGAGCTCCATTCTCATGACTTCAGCACGGCTTGATTTGAGCCTCCACCCACAAACACCATATGGACTTTGAGATAGTCCCAGTATATGAATTTTGGAGGGGACACCTTTAAATCACAGTAGGGGATCTCTGGGCCAGTGTCCTTGAGAAGGTAAGTTTAACAGGAAAGTAGGGTGGCCAAGAAAGGTGCCCTGGGGTGGAGGAGTCATGACTTTGAAGGTGTGGGGGGTTGATGGGATGCTGTGGGAGACAATGAGGTCAGACAGATCATAAGGTACCAGTTGGATGGCGTTTCCTGGGACATTGGTGGTCTTTACTGTGATGTATAGAAAGCAAGTATAGAGCTTGAGACGACCACCAGCTGGCCTGTTGAGACAGGTTTCAGGCAGGTAGAGGTTGATTGTATGGGTTCTGATTTAGCTGCTTTCAGAAAAGTAAGGGGATGCGGTGAGACCCTCAGTATGCAGTGAAGATTGTGCTGAGGGATTGGGGGTGATAAAGGGAACATAGTCAAAGGAGTTCAGGGCTGGGCAGTGGGAAGGATGGAGTTTGCATATCCTTCAATTTCTCCATTGTTTCTGGGACTCGGGAGTAAGCTTCCGGAAGGCTGTGGTCAGCATCCTGTGTTGCATTAGTTTCACAGATCTGAGAAATAGGATAAGAGGTATGTTTAAATAGATAACTGAAAGTTCCCTCTGCTTGTTCATGCAACCTGGAATTCTTCATCCCGAGCTTCATTTGGGGGCTGACCTGTCATAACTAGTTGCATCCCTGTCTGAGGTCCTCCTGGCAAACCACTGGGTGCTTCAAAACATCTGCATTTAGATGCCAGCCTAGCCGGGGTGGTATGTGGCTATGGGGATGGGTTACTTCTTATGTGTTCTGGGTATTCCCTTTTCCAACACCTCCAGGTCCAGGAGACAGGAAGGGGAGGAGAGAGGAGATGAAGCTGTACCCCTGGTCTACCTTTCCTGTTCTCCTGTGTTGTAAATGCTTGAGGCTCAATCTATAGGACATGAGACAAAAACTTTTTATAGAAGCCAGGTCAAAAATATCAGTGAGCTAACCACCAAAGGCTAGTGAAACACATGTTAAAATTTTGAGTTGGACCCAAGTTGACATTCACTGGTGTCTGATATCCTCGTTTTATAAGCACACAAGAACCCATGGAGACTTTGTATTCTCAGAAACCCTTTTATTTCGAGGTATTATTAACATCTCTAAGGGCCCAAACTGTAAGTCCACAATCGACTTGCTCATTAAAACTTTCAGAACTCCATTGTGCTATGGTTTGGATGTGCTGGGAATGAGGGCCTGAAGGGTTCACCTCTTACAGGTTTGGCTCTCAGTGAGAGGCGATGAAGTCTTTAACTGTTGCAGTCAGGTGTCCAGGTCACCAGAGTACTGTTACAGGGAGTTGGTCCAGTTCTGATGAAACACTGAATTGTTCTTGGGAGAGAGTTATTACACAGGACAAGCCCAGCCCCTCTGGAGTTTCCTAGGTCGCTCGTGATCTCTACCTCCGACATTTACTTTTGCCATGATGCTCCACCGTGAGTCAGTCCCTCGCCAGAGGCCGAGCATTACCCAGCATCATGTATTTCATTATAGTCATGAAAAATGAACTAGCAATCGTGGGGAAGAAATATTTCAGAATGTGTGTATTTTCTGTTTAAGCATCTCTAAGGAGAACTGCTCTGTCTGAGGTGACAGAACGGGCTGTTGTGGTACACCTAAAGACTGGCCAGGACACACACTGTCTTTTAGTGATAGATTTATGAGCTCGTTTATGACCTCAGACCATTTCTTTTCAGCTACTCAAAGAGCACTGCTCCTCATTGCCTCCCTAGCCTCCACCCCTCCCCCTTCCCTTTTCCCTTATCCTAATTCACCAACAGAGGCCAACTAAACACTGGACAGAGCCTGAGATATAGATATTTCTAGAGACTTCTGCATGAGAAAAAGGCCTGGGAATCAGGAGAGGTACTGCCATCCGCAGGCTGGAGAACAGAACGGCAAACACAGAGCAGAAGAGCACAGTCCCTACCCCACAATAGCTGTCTTCATTCTTCCTCCACTCTGATCTCTGATGGTTGCTCCTCACTGTTGGCTTGACTGGATCTAGAATAATCTTGGCAATATATCTCCGTGTGGCTGTTTCCAGACAGCTTTAGCTGAAGACAGAGACCACCTTTTATGTGAGGGGAACAATCCCTTGGGCTGGGTAGGATTCCAGCTACATAAAAATGAAACAGTGAGCTGGGCACTAGCCCTGCTGCACCTGCTTCCTGTGGCATCGCCTGACCAGTCACCGTGCGTTTCCACAACAAGCTTGTCCTCCACAACGGGTTGAGTCCCTCCTTAGCCCCCAACCCACAGTAAGTGTCTTCCTCTGTCAGCTGCCTTGTTACAGCAAAGGCCTTCTGTACCTACAAGAATGAGTCATCTGTACCTACTATGCTGGATGTCTGTACCTACTATGCTCATTTGTTGTTAAAGGTAAGTGCTTCCAATTCATTTAAAAGTTTTAAACTCAAGTAAAAATTTCAATGTTTACAAAGCCGTTTAATACCCTCCACTATGCTTAGGAGTTAAATGTAATCCCTTAATTTATGTTGATATTCTTCTGGGAGGATGAGCTTGATGAGACTTTAGAACGAAGAGAGCTTTCATTCTTCCCTGGAGAAAAAAAAAAAAGATTTTTCTCTGCCTGCTCCCCCATTCCTGGCTGCTCTCAATATTGGCTGATTTTATAAGCCTAGAGATTTCTACTTCATTCTTTGCTGTGTCTTTGAGAAACCCCAAGTACCAAGCAA